>NC_045165.1:24952109-24954609 GCF_900700415.2 Clupea harengus
TTCTCTTCGCATCGCGCTGTGCGGATTTATGAAGGATCAGCGGCACTCCGCTTAACAGTTTAAACCTCCGTCGCCCGCTGTGCGCTCGGCAGACAAGGAGACGGAGGCGCTACGTGCTATTTCGGCATTCCAGGCCAAATCCGGACAGTGATGGGGAGCCTGGTGCCTGGTGCGGCTGCCTGGCTCTATTGACACTCCCAAGGGAGCTGGAGGTCAGTGGAGATCCCATGACTAGTGTGGCTCCACAGCACAGCCTGATCGGAGGAGACGTCTCACTCATGCGAGCGGACGCGGCTCGCGGAGCGTAACGTCAGGAGAGGGGTCATCAGGGAGCGCTTGAGCATGCTACGCAAAACACTACGTGATGTGCAGCCAACCACGCGCACACACACACACACACACACACACACACACACACACACACTGCCTGAGGTGTAAAAGCATGACTCTGAGAAAGCTGCCGGAACAAAAACAACACATGAGCACCAGGGGGAGAGGGGAGATGGGCACGCGGTCAATCTGTGTGTGTGTGTGTGTGTGTGTGTGTGTGTGTGTGTGTGTGTGTGTGTGTGTGTGCACTGAGTTACAGTCTTTCAGTTGAATGCATGTTAACACAAATCTTAAGTTTAGGTTGAGTGTGTGTCTTGTGTGTTCATGTGTCTTCGAGTGGTGATGTTTTTAAGGAGAGTAATGACTGTGTGTACTGTATATGTGTCTACAGGAGTGTGTTCGCGACTGGTCCCAGATCAGACTGTGGGTTGCTGACCCTAGCTAACCTGTAGTGAGGAGCTGGAGAGGAGAGCGAGGCGAGGTGGACCATCCGCTTACCTGTCTGCAGGTGTGTGGGCGGCTGACGCCATGAGCACGTTCATGTTGGACACGGGCCTCAGCAGACTGCAAAAAGACAGAACCCACTGTCAAACACACACAACAAGCTAATCTCATACACGCACACACACAAACAAGCAACAGACACAGACATACTCATGCATGTTTCTCACACACACACACACACACACACACACACAAACAAACAGCATCATCATCATCATGATCATTATCACAAACCCAACTTACTGTTATATTCAGTATCAGACGCATGACCATAACTATCACAAATCTACAAACACACACCAGATTCACCCGCACAAACCCACACACCCCACAATCACACACCACGCTTTACGTCAGACGCTCTCTCACCCCTCCTAATTACGCAGCATAAGAGTGCTTCTTCTTGATTTGAAACTTTACAACAGAAACACACACACACACACACACACACACAGATACACACACAAACACAAATACAATCTTAGCCAGAAACACAAAGTTGCATTCCTGCTTGACACTAGCGGTTCGGTCCCTCTCCTGGACAAAGCTGATGAGGTTACCCCAAGGGCTGCAGGAGAATTCTGATTAAGACAGGCCTGGGCCCGTGAGACGGGAGAGAGGGAGAGAGGGAGGGAGGGAGGGAGGGAGGGAGGAGGAGACACAGAGGAAGGGAGAGGAAATGAAAGAGAGATGAAGAGGGGGAGAGGGTGACATTGTGGAAGGTAATTTACGGGGCTAAACACAGCCATTGCCCCCCACTCCCCACTCCCCACTCCCCACTCCCCCTTCTCTTTCTCTCTGCCTTTTTCTCTATTTCATCTGAAGGACAAAATAGCTGAGTGCTTTGGTTTGCCTGGGTGCCTGTCGAAGTGGCACAGGCAGAGATTCGACTAGTCTTGCTTCCAGACACTTTCTGTCTCTCCCTGTCTCACCTACTCCCCTCTGTCTGTCTCTCCCTGTCTCACCTCCTCCCCTCTGTCTGTCTCTCTTGCTCAGTCAAACAATATCTCATAATCTCTCTCTCTCTCTTCTCCGCTCCGCATGCCTGTGTGTGCAAGTGTGTGTGTGTGTGTGTGTGTGTGTGTGTGTGTGTGTGTGTGAGAGTGTGTTTGTGAGACACGTGGCATGCCAGGTGTGTGAGATGTGATGGACATTAACAAGGACACACACACACACACACACACACACACACCTATGCGTATGACAACATCATAATGCACAGACACCCACACTCAGCCGTATGTTTTTGCACACTTGAGTGCATACGGATATCTACACACACCGAGGGATGCATGGAGGTGCACAAACACACATGCACAAACACACATGCACAGGCGCAAGCATATTCTCACACGCAAACTCTGATCTGCATACAAAGATTACCACGCACTCGCGCACATTCATACACTCAGGCAAATGCAATTTTACACACACGTTCATCACACGTGCAGATATAAACACACACAGATATAAACACGCATCCACATGCAAAACACAGACAGCATGTACAAAATGTGCATATCTATATACATAGAAATATTAGATGTACACACATGAAATGCACACACAGACACACACACACACACACACACACACAAAGACACTCTCTCTCTCCCTAACACAAACACACACAGACTCTTTCTCTCCCTAACACACACACACACAC
>NC_045165.1:24957109-25159609 GCF_900700415.2 Clupea harengus
GCATTTAACTTTGAGAGAGAAAAAGGCAGATTGAAAGATCTCAATGACTCAAATTCCCATGGGAACTTCCAAAGATCAGAGTGACACAAATTCCCATTAGTCAAGTGTCTGTCTTTTGGTCTTGTATAAATAGGTAGTCTGGCTCACAGAAGCCCAGAGAGAGGCGTCCTGTCTGGACTGAACACAGCCCTGAGGGACCAGGGGCTCTCGCACTCTCAGCTGTCAGACTACGGGGCCACAGTGTGCTGGAGCGCTGATGGATCAGAGCACTCCGACAGCAACGCAGGTCCAAGCATCCCAGCCACAGCACAGCCAAGGGGGAAAGTGTCTGTCTGCAACCTCAACCTCAAGTCTCTGCGTAAAAGTGGTTTGTGAGTATATCTGCGTCTCTCTCTCTCTCTCTCTCTTTCTCTGTGTGTGTGTGTGTGTTGCTTCTTGCATGTGTGTACGAGTAGGCCTTCACTGTTTTGACGTCAACTGCCTGGGGACACAGAGACTTGTCCCAAACATCATGTCCAAAGCCTATGAGGATGGTGCTGATGTGCACCACTTTATACACTTTTGGTCGTCGCCGTCCCCCCCGTTTGAGGTTTTCTCAGGGTTTATTTACAAGTGGTTAACTGTTTGTGGCACTTTGTAATCACAGTGGCAGGTTTGTGAGAAATATTCTGGCAATGGCGTGACGTTAACAAAAGGAGGCACCTCTACTACACAAAGTGACCAAAAATAACTCCAAACTTATAGCTTTGGCACAGGCTATATATATATAAATGCGTCTGAACAGTGTGCAAGCTGACTTTTTGCAGATGTCTTTTAATGAATTAAAAATCATGAGATCATGAGCTTCAGGGGTCAAAAATGGCTGACACAGTTCTTAGCTCAACATCAGATCTCAGGGTGCTTTTGTTGCAGTTGTATTTGTTTGTTTTGTGACGAATGTACTTATTCACAAAAAAAGTGTATTCATATTAATATAATTGGTTAAGTTGCAATTCTTGTGTTAAAGCTTGTTTTAACCGGTGCTCATTTCCAAATATAGTCCCTTGGCCAGCTATCTGGCACCATTACAAACATCAGGAGCTTCTTACGTTTCTGAGAAGAACAAACACCTGTCTATCATTTCACAAAGTATCCTCTCTCTCGTCTAGATATTTATACTCCTTTGTGGAAGACTTTCATTTTCACTGATGCCATCTTTTCCAGTGCTACAAAGAGTGCACTCTGAGCTTGGACCCCCAGGGGCCACAGCATGGCGTCTTCACTGGGAGCTATGGGACATGTCATTGGGTTTACAGGCTCAGAAGCACTGCCGAGATGCCATGATGACACAGAGGATATGACAGAAAGACAGAGACAGAGACAAAGAAAGTGTGTGTGCACGCGTGTGTGTCTGTGTGTGTGCATTTGTCTGTGTGTGGGCATTTGTCTGTGTTTGTGAAATATCTGTTCAACACAAAGAAGTTGTGTCTGCTGTGGCAGACGCCACAAAAAAGTCAAAATATACTGCTTACAATTGTATTTCAGATTAAAACGTCCATTCATTCTCCTTTCAAGTAGGTGGGTACGTTGTTCTGTCTTTCCTGGTTCAGAACCACAGACCTGGTCACAGCTGCGATCCGTGTTTGCATAGTATCATTTAAATGCCATCGTTTTAATTGACTCTCCAGGCAAAACAGAGGAACGAGTGTAGACACCTCAGCCCCTCTTCCCCGCTCCCTCTCCCTCCATAACATCCACATAAATGAGTGTTGTTACATAAAAGGTCGCTGCAGAGAGGGTGCTGCTCTCGTTCAGTCTGGGCCGACTAGAGGGGACTTTAATCATCTCCGATTTGAATTCAAATGAGTGCATCTACAGATGATGTAATCAAAGGGGACACAAGAGCAACGCACCAGAGTGCCCTCTGTCCAGGGGCACATCTATGATTGGCCGCAGAGCCACCAGAACCGTGCCCGGCTCCGGCCCAGACTGGGCTAATGAGAGCAAACTGCAGCGGAGGAACCGGTTCCATGGTTCCCCCGGAACTGGAACTGGAGGTCATCAGACGTGTTTGATGGCCGAGATTCTCCTCGCTGTTTTGACAAGATGCCATGGGAATGCAGGCGTGTTGTCTACTTATCTGGGATGCTGAGGAGCATCACTGCTTCAGGAGGCTATTAACTGAGCGACGAGACGGGGAGTCAAGGTCATAGGAGGTCTTATGACCATACGGCCATTTAACATGGTGCTACTAACAATTCAGTGAGATCTCAGCTTGAAGCCACCACCCTCTGCAGTATTCTTCACTAAGTGAGTGTTGTCTTTGTCATGATATACTGCGTGGGGACAAAGGACACAACTCTGTGTGTGTGTGTGTAAGCGTGTGACACAAGGTTCCTTATGTCAGGACATAAATCCAGTGCAGCCTAGTGCATTGCAGACCCTCTGAACACAGCTGAAGGTGTTACATGAACGCCGTCTGATGTTGGGTGAGGTAAAGGTGTGGTTGCAGGACAAACAGTAGCTTGGACACCTTTCTCCAACATGAAACCTCTGTACACAACAATCACACTGTGCCTTTACCTCTATGCCTCCAGTGTGTGTGTGTAGCGCCCAGTGTAGGAGCCGCAGGCACATGTTTGTCTATGAGAGCAACACTTAATCCTGATTACTGCCAGACCCAGGTGGCTTTAAGCTCCCCTCTGTGCTGCACTGCGGACTGTAAACAACTCCATTAATAAACAGGCACACCAGGAAACACACCAGCACTCCTCAGGCTTCTCAACCACAAGCACAGAAACAGGGGGGAAAAAAATCAAACTGAGTGCCATAAAATAGGCCAACAGCAGGTTATACACGTAATGCATTTTCACACTGTTTTTATCCACCCCCTTAATGGGCTCTCTGTAGTTAACTGAAGGACTATACACAATATATCCACATTAAAAATTAGAGAGGACAAAAACGATGGGGGTGAATGGCTGCTGTATCTGCCATGTGCAGGGTCATGCATCAGCCCATCACGTACAGAGACGTCCTTCTGGCCTTCTGTTCTGGGGAGTTTATTCTCTCCATCAATCTCCGCGTTTATTTGTCAGGAAATAAAAACGGCTAAACTCACCGTAGCGTTCCACACAGCCCTGGTATGCGGTCCGGCTCGACCCGGCGAGTATTTATTACACTTCAACTCAGGCATCTGTGCCACCTCATCTGTCTCACGTGACAAAACCTCTGCACTCCGCAATCTCTGATTACATTTCATTCCCGTCGTAGTTCCACCGATCAATAATTTCACACCGACACAGGAAGGCATTCAGGCACTCTAATAGCTCAGCCATTGTTTCTAAAGGTTTATGAATGAAAGGAGCGTGTGCAGACATTGATCTGACTACTAGCTGACTTGTTCTTTATGTTTCCGCAAATCATATGTGTGAGGCATGTCTGAGTGTTAGTGAGATATTATCGGAAGGGTCTGAATTCTCTTTACTATTGAGGGTTTGTAAGAGCACACACAAACAAAACATCTTGGTTTCAGCTTTACCCCTTCATCTACGTATAAGGCTGTGTGCACAGATACACAAAAACACATAGACAAACTCAGAGTAGTGTGACATGGTTGAACCATGACTGTTCCGCTGCCTGACCACCTTTCGCCCCACCTGCCCAGTCACCTGGTCAAAACCCCTCAAGCATTAATGAGGGAAGAGCGGATTTTTTTTTGTTGCACAAGTGCGCTAGACACCAAACAAGCCTTCGTCCAAAAGCCACATTTGAGGTAGGCGAAAATCCCTAAAATAAATTGTAAAGAAATAAAATTAAAAAAAAACAGCTGATAACGAAACGCATGCAAAAACCTGATGATTCTTGTTGCTTCAAGGATGCATTGAGATGCCTGTGTCCCAGCTGAATGCTGAAACCAGTGTCTGACAGTCAGAGTGTTTCTAATGAGAGGATCATAGCGCACCTCATGCCCTGTCTTTGCCAACATCAGTAACAGCAATACTAAAGGCCTTATTGAAGTCTGCTGGATAAACACAAACAGCTGTACGGCGGGGATAAATCATGTGATCGGAGGGACAGAGGCTTGTGCTGCATGCTGTTCACATTACCCTCAGGGAGTGTGTGTGTGTGATTCGTTGGCTGTTTGTCTTCCAGTGTATGTCTTCCAGTGACAAATCTGAGCCATAAATCTCATGTGACAATCACTGCCTGTTCACTTAGGAGCCATGAATACTGAAACTATGATGCACCACCCACTTCCACACAACAGAGGGCGCCAAAGAGCCTCCTCTTAAATAAAGTGTTCCTGACCTCTATGCACCATCCAAAATGACCGTTCAAACGTTTGCTGCATCGACATACTCGTGACCAAAGGCACACAAAAAAACAGACACATGAGCCAGCTAGGGCAAAGCAACTCACGTTGTCGGCGCCAGGTCGGGCGGCCTCTCGCTGGCCTCGGGGAAGCTGGGCTGGGGCGGCTCCCCGATGGGCACGCAGCCCAGCGAGCGGCTGATGGCATGGCTCAGCTTCTTGGCCGGAGATTTCTGCAAGGGGGGAAAAGAGACACAACGCGCTGCTTCAGCCAGGGGCAATGCAATGTAGTGGACACCAGTTCAAACCAATGAATCGACACTGACTATGGAGATGTGTCTATAGAAAATATGTTTTCATCAAAGTCACAGAGGTCAGATTCATAAGGATGTATGTGATTAAAGCCTACTACCTACTACACTGTTTTGTGGCTTGTGTATGAGTTTGTCATTTAAAGCACTGGCAATTATGGGAGAAATGATGGCTTAGCTCAACCATATTTATTACGACACTGGCTTAAAAGGGCCAATTAGGGCAATACTGAGGGGGGTTTCGCGATAAAGGCGTTTCAAAGGCTTCTCTTTCAACATAGAGCTGCTTGTCATCTTTTCTAAAAAGGAAACGAGCCGTTTCTTTTTCCACTACTCTCATGCAGCATTACCCAACCCCCCACCCCTGCCCGGTCTAAAATAATCAGCCTTATCGCCGCCGTCTGAGAGGAAGAGAAGAGTCAATGGAAATTTGATTGGGGAACCAGAGCGAGGCAAATCGTTTCCCAAGGTCCCATTTCCACCCAAGAGCTGGAGCCCTAAAACAACGCTCGGCCCTTCAAAATTCAATCAATGGCGACCGGCTTCTAAGGATAGCCAAAGCGGCAAGTAATCTGGGGAAAAGAGAAGGGCAGAGCTGCCTGAGCCTTGCCTCCCGCTACTGCTAGCTCCAGAGATGTACAGTCCGCGGACTAGTGGCAGTCATCTGGGATTAGCTCATTAGCAGCAATTCCTTCCGACAAGGCACGTATATTGAGTGAAACCCCATGTCTTTTCTGGGTAGAACAGGAATAAGAGACATGAGGCTGGACTCGTGTTTTCTAACTCTGATGCTTTGGTGCCTCTGGCCATCATGCACTCAGTCGACCTGCTAAAACACACCAAAGCCACATTTAGAAGATGGAATGTACGCATTCCAGAGGTGTTAAGAATGTCGGGCAATCAAACCTATGACACTGGTCTTGACAGCATCTTGTTCAACAACTTAAACCAACCACAAGATCCTTAAAAGATCAATAACAAAGCCTGATAACTTAATCACAACATGTCTGTTTTTAATAATAATGAATAATGAATAATACAGGAAGCTGTTGGCTTTGCTTGAAGAGTTTCTCGGGCCATATGAGACATTGTGTCTGAGTTCATAATGGTCAGATATTCTTGGTAGACTAACATCCCAGGCTAAACAGTTGGGCCTACCCAGGATGAGTGCTCCTTCATTTGGTGCTGGTTGCTGTGGGGACCGTTGGCATGGCCACGCCAGAAGCAGCTCTGGCAGAGCTGGTAGCCGTGGCACTGTTGGCATCGGTAACGAAAGCCCATCATGCTCTCACTGTGGCAGTAAGAGCACTCCACTGGGTGGAAGACTGAGAGAGAAATACACACACACACACACACACACACACACACATATATATATATATATATATATATATATATGAGAGAGAGAGAGAGAGAGAAGGAAGATGGAAAACAGGCATGGGCATGAGATAAACTTTGTGCATCTATGACATGGATGCCAGCAATTAACTACAACATACCTACATAAACTTTCTAAGCCCAGCTTCTTGATGCTAGTATGTACGTAAGTCGTAGTTTCAATGACATTCAATGTATTTATCATTACAATATTGTCCCTCGTGTGGCCATGAGTCATGTCAGATATAATAGCGGTGCCGGTGACCGCCAGCTCACCATTCTCAACATGAGCCAGCCGGTGCATGAGCGGCAGCCACACAAGGCACTGGGGGGGCGGGTCAGCCGTCAGCACGTCCAGAAATGTGTTCAACTGGATCTTCTTCTGGACACAAGCACACACACAACACAAACACAGCACTAAAGAGGGTGCTTGCAGGGATGGGGAGCGAGCAAATATAAGTCGGTGTCTGTGTCTGTGTCTGTGTCTGTGTCTGTGTCTGTGTCTGTGTCTGTGTCTGTGTCTGTGTCTGTGTCTGTGTCTGTGTCTGTGTCTGTGAAAGGTGTGTGTGTAAAAGTAAATTGGTAAATGAGACATAGAGAGAGAGAGAGAGAGAGAGAGAGAGAGAGAGAGAGAGAGAGAGAGAGAGAGAGAGAGAGAGAGAGAGAGAGCGAGAGAGAGAGGTGTGGGGAGACAGACAGAGTAAAACACTCATGCCAAAGACAGGATGTGTATGCTTGAGGGCAAGAATGAGAGAAAGAGAGGGAGAGAAAGAATGTGTGTGTGAGAATGCAAAATGCAGAAAAACAAGACAACTAATAAAAGAGTGTGTGTGTGTGTGTGTGTGTGTGTGTGTGTGTGTGTGTGTGTGTGTGTAAGCTGTGTGAATGGGCACTTTACTTGCTGGGGGAAGCAGGTGCGGACTGAGTGTTCGGTGTAGCCAAAGGACGGCCCCTCGAACACGGCGGTGGGAAGCTTCAACACCTCCCTCAAGAAGTGGTCGAACTTTGGGAATAACATCGTCCCACTGGAGTCAGAGATCTGTGAGAAGATGTCTGACAGATAGAGAGGAAGGCCATGAGATGGTGACTGGACATATCTGTCCCGTTTACACAGAAACTCATGTTAAGGACGTGAGTATAAGGGTGCTCTCATAGGGGAGATTCTTCTTCTTAGAAACATCTGATGAAACAAGCCTTTGCACAACCCCTTGGGTTTTCATCTTCAAAGCAGTTATTAGAAAACCATTTCAAAGAGCTCATGATCTTCAGTCAGTTTATAGTTCGGCTATATGGACTTATTGAGTGAGACGGATATAAAAGGTTAATACTGCCCTCTAGTGTCCATTCCCTGTAAGTACTAAAGCAACCAGGCACTGGGGGGCAGTAGCCCACTGAGCCCGCTGACCTTCATTGCTTCTGTGAGAGTCACTGGTGCTCAACAGCCAGACCCTTGGGCTTGTGCTAGACCTGTGTCCCTTAAAACATAACTCAGGCCCCTTTCCATCACTCTGACAGTCAGTGACCGTCATTTACTTTTGTGTGATTCCACC
The DNA here is from genome assembly GCF_900700415.2 of Clupea harengus. Classification (NCBI taxonomy): domain Eukaryota; kingdom Metazoa; phylum Chordata; class Actinopteri; order Clupeiformes; family Clupeidae; genus Clupea; species Clupea harengus. The sequence continues at coordinate 24,964,641 of NC_045165.1, forward strand.
ATAATGACACTAGAGGGTGATAAAAGCACTGATAGTGAAATGAGTGTCATCCTCTTTGTCTCTGAGGTCATAAAGGGAGCCTTGTGACGTGAGTAATCCTTACAGCGCAGTTTGTCCACGATCTTCCCTCCACACATGGTGGCCAGCATGGACTTCATGGCAAACACAGTGAGTTTCCCTCTTCCTTCACTGCAAAGAAGAAACAAAAGATTTGATCTATTAATTATCACTTCACTTTGCCACCATTGCCACCATCACCACGTTATCTCATTGCAGTGAGTATTGGCACACAATTACATGTTCATGACATGTTTATATAATATTAGGGAATGTTTTCTGAGTGTACAGAAACTAAGCAACAATCGCTTAAGTAACTAAAACTCACACTGAACAATTCTGAGGCACATCATCTGGTTAACCTTTACCAGTTAACACTCATGCTATAAGAAACATCTTAAAAGGAGGAATAGTAATGACAATGGTCCCAGAACCTACCAGTGAGCTATCTTACAATCATCATATTCAAAGAAGTCCACACGTGTCAATTATGCACACTTATCGTTCTGGAGGGGTGCAAAGTTAGCAGTAAATACATCTGTCTGTGTTTAAGCACCCTAACAGTAACACTTCAGACAGAACCTATGTGCTCCAGTCTTAGCTCAGTCGTCGTCGTCGTCGTCCCCCCCCTGCTCTCCATTCCTAAGTGATCCCCTCAGTGGCAGGCCTGATAGGCTGAACACACCTGAGGTAGTTCATCAAGAGCATTCTAATCACATCACACAAGGCGTGCTGATCAGGTCTGCTGTGGAGGAGAGGGTACACGCTGACAGGGGTCCCCAATAGCAGACCTGAGCACCCCGGCTCTGCCACGCTGACATATGTGAGAAGGGGGAACCTCAAACAATATGATGCATTTCTCGAGAGCAGCTATTTCACTGGGAAGTTAGGGGGGAGGAAGCAGGACATCACAGAGTTGCATGAACTCCTGCTCTCATGAACTCTTTTGCTGGAACGCTGAGATGTGATGTGAGGTGAGTGCTACAAAATCATCAGTATGAATGACATCTCCGGCCCTATTCTGGATAAATCTTCAAGGTAACCCACCCCCTACGCAAAAAGGACAATGAATTCTGCTTATGTGACAGACGACCAGCTGTACCCATTTGGCTCCCCTGCGCCGTGCCGTGGTCCTTGGCTGGGACTGTGCGCTCCCCTCCCTTCATACCTGTCATAGGTGGCCACCATGAAGTTGAGCAGCAGGCCAATGCTCTGCTCCACGTTGATCTGGTGCGTGGTGGGCAGCCGCTTGTTGAGCTGGTAGTAGATGGAGGACAGGATGGTCTCCAGGCGCGACACGCTGATCTCAGCCTGGTGCTCCAGCGTGTTCAGCCCGTTGTCACGGAAGGCCTCGATCATGTTCCACACATCCACCAGATGCACTGTGAAAGGAGTGAGAAACAGAGAGAGGAGTGAGGGTGAGAGAAAACGAGAGGGAGGGAGAGAGAGAGGGAGGGAGGGAGGGAGAGAGAGAGAGAGAGAGAGAGAGAGAAAGGGAGACAAAGGGCGAGGAGAGAGATGCAGGTGCCACATGAGTGCTGAGAGTGGAAAGAGCTACAAAAGGTCAAGAGTTCAAGGGTGTTTCTATTTGCCTTTTCATTGATCACAGTCCTTTGTCAAAGGTTTTGCTTCTTATCAGATACACACAGTTCTACTTGAAATATAAAGCCCAAACTCATTTGCTATCAATCACTAAATAATAATAATGCCAAAGCCCCAGCACAGTATAATGACATTTCCAATGGCTGATCTATGCTGTTAAAAGCACAATGGATTTCCAAGTACTCTATTGCGGTCCATTCTTGTCATTGTATACATGTAAGATGTTGGTGAATATGTCAGAAGAAAAGCTTCAGGATGTCTGCCGGCTAATGGGTGTCTCGACTTACGGTTGCATCTCTTCTGCACGAACCGCAGCTTGCAGGCTGTTCTGTACGTGGAGAGCCGGATCACATCAAAGTTTTGAGCCCCTGGGGAAAAGATGAGGCTGGTTATTATTACTCAAGAGGAGGCCTCAGGAGCAGGAGCAGTCTCTTCAGAGGGAGTATCAAACCACAGAAATATAACTGTGGACCTCTGATCGCAGGGTCTCACAGAGAGCTCTTTTAGAGTGCTGATGATCTTACAACACACAATCTGAGTCTGTAAAAAAAAAAATCAATACGCAGATTACGCTCTTGACAATACGTTTTACTGGACATTTTAGAGTGGGTGCTTCCAGGAACTAATTAAATGCTCAAATTGAAATGGCCTCTGAAGCGCTTGTGATGTGGACGTCCACAGAGGAACGGAGACGGCTGGCTGCTGCGTACTCACTCATCTCCATGAAGAGCTGCCTCTTCTCCACCAGGGACTTCCCGCTTTTACTGCTCTCTTCAATCATTCTGAGAATCACACACATCACAGTGACCACGCAGTGTAAGGGCACAGTTTCACCTCCACCTCCACCTCCTCCTCCTCCTCCTCCTCCTCCTCCTCCTCCTCCACCTCCACCACCACCTCCACCTTCACCTTCACCTCCTCCTCCACCTGATGAGAGTGAAACATCTGTCTACATATGTAGATGAGCTGACGTGTATGTAATGACTATCTGATATAACAGAGTTGTTCATTGTCAGAAGATAGAAAACTGAAGAATACTGTGCAAATCAGACTCAGACTGGGTACAGGTAGGGGACAAGCATGTAGCCTATTGCGAAAATAGAAAGGATGTCCTCTCCATGCAGCACACAGTGTGTGTGTGGGGGCATTTTTCTTTCTTTTTATTCCCAGTTCAAGGCTCTTAGTAGGAACCCAGAAAGGCCTCTGTGGCCCTGTGTCTGAATGGGAAGAACACGGCGTGATTGCTACTTGATGAGAGTCTCTCTCGTGTCTTACTCCGGCGTAGGGAGAGCACTGTCTCACAGATCCCATGAAATGATCATTTACATTCAACTCAATGAGGAGCCATTGCATGTGGACAACATCTCTCCAGATCTCTTCAATCACCTGGTGGGGTATGGGGGTGCAGCATGGTCTTCTCTTAGAGGAGGAAGGCTACATGACCATCAGCTGCTGGGGACTCAGTAGTGCATGAGTCATCCCACTGGTGCAGTGAACACAGTCATGGCGCTTCACAAAATGACTCAATTCAATTTCCATGAATTCCAATTTAAACTGTGCAGCACCATTAACAGTAATTGTAGAAACCCAAGGCTGAGGGTAACAGGGGCAAGGAACAATTCCTATTGTACAGGAAGCAACCTTGAGCAGAGCCCACTGCAAAAAGGCATAGGGGAGCGCTGTGAAAGGCAGCATGCAAAGAAAGGAAGAGGCACTGTGCAGAGAGGAGGAGAGGCGGGGGCAACAGTGGGAGGACAGGAAGCAGGCGGAGCAGATAACAGGTGGAGGAACAGAACAGGAAACACTAACATTCAGAATGATTAATGCTGCAAGTTGTGTCATAAGGCTTCAGCATCACCCTAAACTTATACAAATGTACACTGTTTCTACTAACAAGTAAGGTAGCCTACTTGTTAAATGATTTGGTTCATATCATTCAGTTCAAATGACAATAATTATTTTTGCCAGTTAAATATATCTACAACTGCATCAAATGAGAACGGTTGTGATGATTTATAAATGGCATATGACAAATAAACTGATAAATAAAGTGAAACACAATCAGCTGCTCCTGGTTACTATGCCCATATCTGTAGATACACTTGGTGGCAAAATCATGGGAAAATAAAAAAGTTATCTAGATTATCTAGGGAAAATAGAAAATAAAAACTTTACCTGTCAGTGGGTTAGTCTCAAGGTAATTGACACATAAGGGGAGATTCCTGTGGGAGAAATACATATAATTTAATGTTCTCACATTTCAACAAGGTTGTGATATTAAAAGACTTTCCTCAGACAGCGCAGTTCAGTAGGATATGTCTAAATAATTAACCTTGCTCTAAAGGCCTTGCAAGAGCCGGGCAATGTGCTCTCTCCATCTTTCCTTTTCTCTTTAGGTGATGAACATTAGTGATTGTGATGATGATGACAACGCACAGAAGCACCTCGGAATCAAATCTCAAATAAAGAACACGCCCACGTGACCAGGTGTCAACCTGCACAGCACATCGAGACTAATGATTCGCTAATTACGCGCAACGGGATGCTTCGCTTTTAAAAGACTGATCGAGATGTAACTGTAAGCACCATCAGGATTATGGAATGAATAATTGACACGCTATGCATTTTTAATATTCCTTTTTTTGTACTGAAATGTAAAGATAATGCCCGCTCACATGTGAATAGTGAAACAATATGTTGTTAGTTCAATGTGATTTTTTTGTTTTGAAGTCATTACAGCACAGTTATCATGATCAATGTATTCTGCATAACGTAATTCCATGCACCTAAGCGTGGGTGGCGACCCCCACAGATAATGAGCGGTGTTTCCAAACATTATGTCATAGCCTAGCGATACCTACTGAATCCCCAGTAGGAGCCCAGTATTGGCCATCCCATCACTGCCGTGTTTCACAAGCTATATTCGAGTGATGTATCTGGCAGTAAAAACGTGAATAGCAGACGAGATGTAATCGAAATGACTAAGGATAAAGATTGTCTTTTCCAATCGTTCCTCTGCCTGGTCATGACAACATCCTTTGACGTGTGTCAGCGTGAGGACTGCGAATGCGGTAGCATCGCGCGCTTGAGATGGCCCTGTGTCACACCTCCGCACAAAATGCATTTAACAAAGAATACCATCAAATCCACAAGTCTCGATTACAGAAGAAAGACGATGGCACGTCAAAAACCGGCCATATTGCAAATTTAAGTCACGAATTACCTTTCCTCCAAGCGAACTGCCTCCGACACTACAGCACTGTGAAGACATACAAGGGATGTAGTTATTTCACGTTGAATGTATATGCGCGTTTGGTAGAAATATGTTCTTTTGCATCTTAAAAGCCTGTCACGCCGTGTAGGATAATCATTAAGTAATTATCTTACCAGCAAGATATCACGCAGGGTGCGCTACCATCATCAGAATCTACTGAAAGAGAGAAGTGATCTTTGCTTCATGGGAAGTATTTCCTTCGTGAATGATCTAGGTTTCGCGCCCTCGAATATGAAAACAGTTGCAGGTGTCAGACCCGTGTCACCCCTCTTATTTCAACACGATTAGGACTTGATTACACATCGTAGTGCGCATGCCGTTCCACTTGACTGGGTCTAGGAGAACTGCGGTAGGCAGCGATACTAGTGCGAGTGCGCTGCCTGCCTCTCCCCTCCTCTCATCTGTCCTCTCCTCCACTCATCTACTCTCCTCCTCTCATCTTTTCCTTTTTCTGGACGCCAGAGGGCAGCAGAGCACAGATGTGTGATCCCAGAGAGGGGAAAGGCTTCAGAAACCCTTCCTGACTGGTTAAATTGCCTCGAAAATTATAGTTTGGAGATTTATACAATTGATCTACATAGATTGGCTATTTTCTATCATAATGGTTTGACGAGATTATTGATTGGGGGATATTCAATTGTCTAGTACATAAAACTGACAATAGAGATTGATAGGCTAAGCAGCTAATAAAATATAATACAGTTCAGTAGACTTGAGCTGCTATTCTACACAAAACTCACATGAAAAACAAGAAGACTACTGCACAGTACAAGGCAAATTCAAGAGTTTCATTCTTTGTCATTTATTCATAATATTTGATGGTAAAATACACTTTGTTTACAAGTGCTGATTAGGACTGCTATATTACATTCATCGTATTGTTTTTACAGAGTCTTCAGAAAGCTTCCACATGAATATCGCACACACTGGGTGAACAGGAGAATGTTAAAAATGCCCACAACAAAAAACTACACACATCACACTCCCCCCCCCCCCCCAATCCTTGCACATTCATCCCGCTTCATTCATCTGAAAGAGGGTTAGTTGGTTGAGCACTAAAAGTGGGGTGTGACATTTTTGACACTGGTGTTGAGAAGCCAAAAGGATCAAGCCACCTGATTGGTCTACCTTGCTCCGTGCTCACCAACTTACCCAGTTACTCAGTCGCTAGGGTGGCTTCTTGCTTATGTGAGCCACTAGTCTCCCAGTGCACAACACATTACCAACTGGAGAGACAGCTCTCTAGTGAAGATCAGACACTGATTGATCAGGGTGGGGTCAGGACTAGCCTACTGTGTCTGACTCGAAGGGAACGTCTGAACAGAAAATAAAAACAAAATATTAAAAAAATGCACAACAATCGTGTTTTTTATCACTCAAAGCCAGATGTTCCTCACTAAGCCTTTTAGACATGCTTTTCACTGACATTTACAATACACAGTCACACACCTATACACAGGTAGCTAAACACCCACCCACCCACCACCATACACACACACACACACACACACACACACACACACACACACACAATGTTATTTATAGTGTCCATGTGGACTCTATAATCCCTCTATACAGAGATGTCCCTCACCTCACACTATTCCTCTCTATGGCACTGAGCTCTGAGGCTTTCCACCCCACACCTAACCATACGCTTAACACACAGGTCAAAGGTCAGAGTTCACATTACCATGATAGAGTCACCAACACACACATACACACAATACATCCATACAAAAATACAGAAATAAGAAAAGGAGGGCCACATAGGAAAGGTCAGTCAGGGACGTTCTGTTACAAAAGTCTGTAGAAAGAGGCCTGTCCCAGCCGGACAGAGGCTTACCAAAGAGACAGTCAATATAGAGCTTTAACAAATACCCTGTTTCTTTTAAAAACAATTTCGTAAATAGATTTTTTTTTGTTATTAAAATATATTACTTAAAATATATTACTTTGCTTAGCTAGTCAGACATTAAAAACAAAATCCTGAATATTTAGTTTTCCATAAGTCGACTTTGGTATATTACCATGGAAATGACATAGAAAAGAAGGTTTGTAATTGTCTCAGGGTCTTGGTAGACGTTATAAAACATGATTGGTATGTTTCTTTTAGGATGGACACAGCATGCACACCCGTGTTACAGAAAGTTGATGTACACATAGTAAAATAGACCAACTCTTCTGTGACTTCACTCTGAATTGTCTGAGGACAGCTCTATGGTTCAACATTTAGCGTTTAGACACCTATAGTGTGATTGTTTTTTTTGTTGTTGTTTCTTCTAAGTTTTTTTTTAAGGTAAACTCAAGCATGTCAACATGGATATGATTAAGCAAGATACACAAAATTAACATAGAAAAATTTAAATCCTCAATACAACTCCACAAAAGCCCATATTTACAATACAAAAAAGCATCGAAGCACAACTCTTCATATTCTCCCTTCTGAGTGTTAAGCATTACTTCACTGATCACACAGCTACTACAAAAACGGACATAAAGTTTTTTTTTCTGTATATTTCTTGGTAAATTTTTTTAACGTCTGACAGATTGTACGGAACAGTTTATCTACATTTTCCCAAAGCTTGGCTGAGGGAGGCAGTACCAGTTCACACAGTTTCATGAAACGCGAGAGTGACACACACACACACACATACACACACACACACACACACACATTAATATGCTGAAATGGCACGACCTGGGCTCCTTACTCCTGAGAAAACACGTCTTAGAGAGATCATGTCGTGTCCTTGCACATCTCTCAGTTTGGACTGTAAGCACCTGGAGTCCTTAACCCTGCAGTTCTTCTACAAAAAAAAAAAATTAAAAATGACGTGCAACCTTTTAAGAAAAGTTAGCTCAACTCTGTATGGATTGACAATCGAATGAAATAATCCAGATCTATCTTTCTCTTTATAGATAGAAGTTTGCATCTAATATAAATATTTTGGAGAGGAAAAAAAAATCAACAAATTATTGCCATTGCCACCTTCACTGATCAAGCTGTTTTGATCAAATAAGTCCACTCATTTCTAAACCTTCATCTGTGTCTCTCGAGGTGAGTGTGATTTTGGAAAGCTCCGTACTTTAAGATGAAGCCTGTCCTGTGGCTTCATCACCTGATGAAGCAGATCCCCATCCCTCTCCACCGCTGCCTTCTACACATGTACCCAGCAGTCATGCAGTTAGCGCACGTACTGCAGTGGCTCAAAGGCGGCTCCTCACGCAGGTGACTCTGGAGAGCGCTGAGACTACAGCAGAGAGTGCAGTCGGAGGCCTCACGCCCTGTTTTCTGCATAAGGGTCCCCAGTGGCTTAACCTCACAGGAGCTTCCTAGTGGGCCTTTAGTTTCTACAAAAATACCCTTGTTTTATTCCTTTTTTTTTTTTTTTAAACAAAAACAACAATGCCTCAACAATATTAAAAAAAAATATCGAGCAAAACATCAGTTAGAAAATATTGCCACTACTCAAAGTCGTGCCTCAGGGTTTTGTTTTTGTTTTTAAGTCAAGGTGCTTGTTAAACTTCCAAACTGCTAGCGAGACGACTCCCCGGCTGAGACCGGGAGTCAGAGCAGGATACACTCGACTCCGGCTCCAGTCCCAACGGATCCTCAACACCTGCGCACCCTCTCTCCAAACACACACACATTCATGCAAAGTCATCGGAGCACCTCCTGCGCTCACGCCATCACCGCACCACCAGGCAGGAGACGCAGAGCTTGGAGGGCCCGATGCAGTCGTCGTGGCAGAAGGCCCCGCAGCCTTTGCACATGATCATGGCCTTGAGGCGGCAGTAGCACTTGGACTGCACCTCCTCCATCGCGCCGCCTTCCATGAACACCTGCTCAGGGGAGTCCTCGCCTGGGTTGCCCGGGTGGCCGGCGGGGATGGTCGTCACGGTGACGGAGAAGGACATGACGCTCCCGCTGCTGGCGTCGGCCGAGGAGGGGGCGGACCCGGCCGAGGCGTGGTTGAGAGCCGGGGGGACGGACATGCTGATGGTGCCCCCGTAGCAGGGGCCCAGCGACGGGCCCCAGCCCTGGGGGCTCTCAGAGTTACTGCTGCTGTGTGTGGTGCTGGTGCTGGTGCTGCTCATCTGTATCTCCGCACTCTGACTGTCCACCCCGGCCTCCTGCTTCACCCAGGAGCACCTCTGGGGGCTGTCGGGCTCCTCCATCTTCACCCCCTTCCCCCCCTCCCCCTCCTCCTCCGCTATCGCTCTTCTCTCCTCCGGTTCCTCCTCCTTCAAGCGCACCTCCCCCACCTCGGGGCTCTCCGTCTTCAGGCTCACCTGCGGGAGAGACAGGTGCGCACGCTTGCTGCTCTCCGAGCGGCCATAGGTGGACACATTGAGCAGGTAGTGGCCCGTCATGGCCGGCCGGGAGCTGCGCTTGCGGCCCAGCATCCCCATGGGGAAGAAGGGCCGGTCCTGGCAGCTAGGTGGCGGCGGGACGCCCAGCGCTCGAGGGTCATGCTGCGGGACCGCAGGGCCGTACGGCTGGCCGTGCTGGCTCCTCTGCATGAACACCTGAAGGATCTGCTCCTGGGTCTCCTTGTCGAGCGTCTCCCGCGGCTGCTGAAAGACAGGCTGCTCCGCTCTGAACCCAGGCCTGACCGGGCCAGAGGTGCCTGGATGACCGGGCATCACCAGCTGACCCAAGACCTGCTGGCGGAGTCTGCTTTGGTCCTCGTGCCCAGTGCTGGAGGTGGGCAGATTGGGGAGCTCGCCCCGGGCCAGGGGTTTGGGGAGGATCTTCTCCAGGGGGATCTCTTTGCCCTGCAGCAGCTGCGTGACCAGAGGGTTATTGGCCGGGATGGACGAGTTGGATTTGAGAGCGGCGCAAAGCGAGAGAGACGCCGCTGTGTTTGCCATGAGGCCAGTCACTGGAGGCCTCTGAGAGTGTGAGAGCGAGGGCTTGAAGACGCTGTGCGAGTGTAACTGGTGACTGTGCGATCCAGACGCAGCTCTGATGTCTGAGTGTGTGTGCGAGAGACAGCCAGCGGAGGCTGGAGACGCCGGGCTGAGTTTGACCGGAGAGGGCGTCTCGCTCCCACTGGACACCGAGGAGGGGGTTGAGGGGGCGCTGCCCCCACCAGGTCCGGGCCCTGGCACTGCCCCTCGGGGAGAGGTGCCCGCGGCGGCAGCGGCGGCTGTCCTCTGGGCGCGAGCCTGCTGCGCTTTGGCCTTGATGTCGGCCAGCGTGCGGGCACCTGTGCGGCCTGAGCGAGGGGGGGCCACCACCAGGGGGGGTCTGGGCGACACGGGACTGGGGGGAGGAGCAGCTGCTGCCAGGATACGAGATACAGGGATCTGAAAGGAGCAAGGATGCAGTAGAAAGTGTTACAGATCGCATTATATGATTTGGATCAATACAAATTGCCAATCCAGTTAAACCAGAACATGACCTGGAAACAGACAAACTAACATGTCACACAAAGAACGTCAAACCGATACACAACATATCTGGATGGATGACCAACCAAATACTTACAATGAGAGGAGGTACCCTCTGCTCTTTACTGGGAGTGACTGCTGGCGCTGATGTAGATAACGGCAGTGATGAAGAGGTGGTGGTGGTGGGGGGTGATAATGATGATGATGATGATGATGATGATGCTGCTGCTGCTGCTGCTGTGACTGATGAGGCTCCTGCTGGCTGAGCTGGGCATGGCTTTTTCTCAGGACTCGCCTCTGCCTCCTGCTGGCCGGAGGACTTCCTTTTCAACAGCTCATGGGATGTGGACGGAGCAGGAGAGGCCACATGACACTCTAATGCTGCTGCGCTTCCTGGGCTGTCATTGCGAGCAGCCTGGGCCTTCTCATCTCTGCGTGGAGTGCCAGAGACCAGTGGTGCAGCAGTGGCAGCAGGAGGAGCAGGAGGAGCAGGAGCAGGAGCAGGAGGAGGAGCAGGAGCAGGAGCAGGAGCAGGAGCAGGAGCAGGAGGAGGAGCAGAAGCAGGAGGAGCAGAAGCAGGAGGAGCAGGAGCAGGAGCAGGAGCAGGAGCAGGAGCAGGAGCAGGAGCAGGAGCAGGAGCAGGAGCAGGAGGAGAAGCAGGAGGAGCAGGAGCAGGAGCAGAAGCAGGAGGAGCAGGAGGAGCAGGAGGAGCAGAAGCAGGAGGAGCAGGAGGACTAGTGGCTGGGGAGGGAGCTGAGACAGGGGATGGCGTAAGGGATGGAGCTGGAGTGAGTCCTTCCTGAGCTAAAGCAGGAGCAGGGGCAGGGGCTGCTTCTGGGGTGGAGGCCTCCCGCACTGCTGGATGGCTGGCCTCTGCCTTCTGTGGTATTGATGGTGTGAGTGTGGGGCTATGGGGGACCTCTGGGGCTGCCTGTGAACCCCTCTGCGGCAATTCAGCTGACCGTACAGGGCTTGGTGGTGCCTGGCTGAACGGTTTCTCTGGTTCTGATTCGGATACTGATTCTGTGGGAGATGGTTGGAGGTCTTGGCTCTGCTCCTGCTTGCCCCTGGTGACGTGTACAGTTGAGGGTTTACAGGACAGCTTGGTCCGCTCCTGGGAGGGAGAGGGAGCCTCAGTGCCCTCAGCCTCAAGAAGCTCTCTGGACTCTTCCAAATCCAAACCAGAGCTAGAGAGCGGATACAGTGGACACAGCACAGAGAACGGTCAGTAAGAGAGGACATATTCTTCTCCTATTATTTTTCTCCAGACGTCACTGTCTGTGTCAACTAAACATGGGCTTTTACATTCATGCCACATGCACAGACTATACTAGCAAAATACATTTTGAGGTGGAAGATACTAGGCCATATTTAAGGCATTTCAATGCCTCTGCTGCTGACCAGAGAAGTCAGACAACAGCCAATCTGACTAGAGCAAAACCACTGTGGCTCATGTGACAAGAGCACATGTAACACGCACTGGGGCGGAACTAACTCTTGCGGGACTTACTGCTCGCCGTAGTAGTTCTCAAAGAAGTGCTCCTTCCACAGCTCCACCTTCTTCTCCTTCTCTATCTCCTGCCTCATCCGCAACCTCAGCTCAGGGGTGAACTCGCCTGCAACACCAGCACATCGCATTAAGCACCAAGACTGCGGAGAAGCTCTCGCTAAAGACAACTGCCATTTCCTATAGTCAACTACATATGGAAAAGTTTCATCAAAAGTATTCTTCAGAAACAACAGTGGTAGAGCACCAATCCTACAGGGGTTTAAACAGTTACTAAACCCTAATGGAGATCCACACTACATGTCTCTTTAAAGTGATGTATACTGTGCAGACTTTTCTGTCTTGACTTCCCGGCATACTAGCTGATTTAGAGGCCAAAGAATGTCAGGAGCAGGACACAGTGAGTCAAACCTTCAGAGAGTCGCTCCTTCCAGGACTGGGCTGCCGAAGTGAAGAATTCATTGTTTAAGGCAGAGCTAGTGACCTTCAGGACAGGATCGTCCATGCAAGCCTGTGAAGAAGAATACAGGATGCCATCCATCATCATCATCATCATCATTATGAACATGATTATAATCAGAACCAGTACTGTCATCATTATTACAAACATGGCAATATAATCATCACCATCAACCTCATTGCCACGATCTCCATTATCACAATCACCACCGCCATAATCATCACCTAATTTGGCACTGATTTTGGGTCGCCATTTCATCATAATTAACTTCATCATCCTCGCCCTCATATAACACAAAACCCCGTTGTCCTTAACACGAGAACGGGCCAGTGCGTCGCACCAATCTCTTAATCACGTCTCGCTCTCATCTTCACAGCAGATGGTGCCCTGGCATGTGTCCTCTCGTGGGTGTAGCAGCAGTCAATGCCAGCATGCATGCCCACACGGGCACACACTCATAATCATTTCACACACACTCATACTCATACTGAGAGACACGCCCGCTTTCAAACTCGGGCTGACGCGCGGCAACGGTGCCCACCTGCTGGTCCACCTCGGGCAGCAGCTTGAGCAGCTTCAGCTGGCACTCGTGCGGCAGGGCGGAGAAGTTGTGCTTGTTGATGAGGGCACGCAGATTGGTGTTGACCAGGATGGAGTCGGGTGTCTCCACGTCGATCTCGCACCGGCTGCGCTTCATTTGCCCTGAGACGACGGGATCACACGGTCAGAATCAGCACATCAGACGGAAACATATATATCATTCGTGTTTCCATGTCTGAAACATTTTATTCCCAATCATTGTCTATTTTTGTCTAACAGTCATACTCAAAAATGGCAGACAAACGATATTAATCTGATGCAGAGGAATACTGAGAGGCAGTATCTGCACGTTCTTGCATAGGTATAAAAGCTTTACAGATTTTCGGATGATAAACTGTAAACTGTACCCTTAATAACAAGGATAGACAAAAACGCTCAAACAACAAACACACATTCACACAAGTTCAGATGACACAAACAAAGACACACATTCATATCACCCAAATCTCTCTATTTTGGCATGACTTTATTTAGTTCATTACAGCAATATCTTACACCGGTTCAACCCTAACAGAAAAGGTACAGTATGTAGCGTGTGGTTATCTAGGATAAGCGCAAGCAAGCACTCACGTGCACTGAGGCGGCTGGACCGCTGAGAGAGCTTCCTGCCGGCAGGGGGACAGTCTGCCTTCGCTGAGGACGAGGAAGAGGACGAGCTGGAGTTCTGAGGACTCGCAGGGGGGCGCTCCACCTGCTTCAGCTCCCACGCTACAGGTACACACAGGCGGACATGAAGGAAGGGAAGTGTGTGACTACTATTCCGACAAAATGAATGGTTGGAATGGAATGGTCTTGATGTGATGTGTGACAGTCATGCATTTGTGATTTTTCTTTTCTTGTTTACATAAGTATGTCTTTCTTGGGTGAGTCAGCATTCTTGTATTGAGGGTAAGTTGGAACTCCTACAGTCTGAGTAAGTGTGTGTGTAACTGTGTAAGTATTTGTGTATTCACATGTCTGTGCCATTGTGTGTGTCTATGTATGTTAGGGCTGGGCGATTAATACAACTTTATTTTCAATTTAGGATTTTGGATTCGAATGATTATGAAAACATAATCGAGATAAAAATATTATTTTGCCACATTCCGTTATAAATCCAGCGCACCTATTTGCTTTACAGCGGTGTGCTTTTGCCCCTCCCTAAAAGCCCAAACTCCCTCTCAGCCAGGCAGTGCCATACTTTGCTCATCTCAAGCAAAAATAACGGAAAGAGAGCCTATGATCAACAAGAAAGGTGAAACCAATTCAGCTGTTTTGAAACATTTTGAAACATTTGGAGTCCGATGAGTAATGAGTCGATGAGCAGCACTGCCACTAGTGAACTAGCGCCACTGCTGAAATTTCACACGGTGTATTATTCATGACGAAATGTATGGTCACATTCGTTAGCACGCTAAAGATATTATAGTTCAATGCTACAGGCCTAAACTACCGGGCACATAACTAATAACAAGTTAACTAAAGATGATTTTAAAAAACACTTGTCTGTATGTATTAGTCTATTACTAATTCTAATAAGTAAAGAAGACAAAATATAAGTTAATATATTAGTATAATGTATAAACATAATATACATTGATAGTAATACCACTAATAGTAAAGTAAAGAATATTCTATTAAATAAAAGCACAGAGGGTTCATCATCATGGGCTCATGTCCGCGCACACAACTGCACCGCTGCTGAAAAACTCCTAGGGAAAACAATGAATGAGTAACCCTGTCAAATAATCCTGATCTCAATATTGACCCAAATAATCGTGATCATTATTTTTGCCATAATCGAGCAGCCCCAATGTTTGTATGTATGTATGTATGTATGTATGTATGTATGTATGTATGTATGTATGTATGTGCTTGAGGTAGAGAACTTCTGTACCTGTCTTGCCGGAGACGGATGAACGTAAGCGTGGGTAGGCTGTGATGGCTGAGTGGGCTGCAGAGATGGATTGTGGGTAATCTGCGCTACCTGGCTTGGCGTCCACGCTGTCGGCCAGACCCTTCACACTCTTCAGCAGAAGCCGTGGGCTTGAGCCGGACGCCATCACACACTGCCTCCGCTGGTTCCTCTGCTGCTGCTGCTTCAGTGCCTGAATAAACACACACACACGCACACACACACACACCACACACACCACCCACACGAACACGAACACACACACACACACATACAGACCAACACATCAACATACAATACACACACAGGCACCACACGCACCACACACACCACACACACGAACACACATACAGACCAACACATCAACATACAATACACACACAGTCCAGCACATCAACACACAATACCCACAAACAAACGAATATGCAAATATGCAAACATGCCATATATGTAAATATAACAAGACACCCACCCACTCTCATATGCACATGCCCATGAACAAAAATATCCACGTCTTGACAAGTACGCACACACACTCACCCCCGCACCCACAGGAATGATATAACTTCCCACCAACCCACTCCACACACAATCATCAGAGTTGTCTTTGAAAACAAGAACTTCATATAATCACAGGAAGTGATGTGATGAGTTCATACTGCTCTCCATTGGTTGATTAGTGAGGAAGGGCCGCGGCCTCACCTGCTTAAGGGCCTTCTTGCTGTGCTTCTGGGAGGGCGAGATGAGCTTACTGGAGGGGACAGAGGGGGAGGAGCAGCGCGACTGTGGGGAGGAGGGCTGGGACTTCAGCTTGGCCGGCACTGCAGGAAACACAGCACACACACACACACGTGCACACACACACACACACACACACAGCACACGCACACATCCACACACACAAACACACACACACTTTTAAAAAACACAATTTTTCCACGCACGCAGAGACACATGAAGATACACGTACATATACGTGTACAAAACAGTTTCAACCGTTTCCGGGACTCCATAGACATACATGTACAGACATTAACACACAGTGCCGCCTCATACATCCAACCCAAATGACTACACTTCAGTGTCGCTACACAAGTTACGGTTACTCCTCAAGAGCTGTATAGTGTTTCTGGAGCTGGAGAGACAAGTATACTCTGTGAAATGACTGAGTTGACAGTCAGCCATATGCAGACTATGTGGTCATAACTGTGATGCACACGATCACAATCTGATCTGGCACATAAGTGAAAAGTGTCCCCAATACAGTGCCCAGGCTATGGACAATGCATCAGCTCTAAAAATAAATTAAATAAATCAGCTGAACTTTTTTTTCTTTTTTCTTTTTACAGCTGTGCAACTTTTATTCAACGGTTTAAAGCTTGCACATGAGGCCTACAAACTCCTCTGCTTAACACATGTTCCCACATGATAATTTCTACAAAAGTGTCTTGTTTCACCAAAGTTAAACACAAGAAGAGAACCACAAAAACTTACAGGAAGACATCACGGATCTGAGCCTCAGATGACTAGTTAGTTCCTGGTCTGTACAAGGCTTCTGCCTTTTTTTGCTTTCCATAAAACTGGTTTAAAAAGCAGACCAGGACTCCCTGCGGGACTTCAGAACATGGTCTTGCACCTCTGACTGGACCACACGACTATGTCTCTATCTATTATGTTTTTATCGATTCTGCGAAATTAAATGTTCAGGTCGCCCCTCAACACAGCTTCTCAAATGCTGCTGTGTTGCAGATGAGGAAGTGGCTAGGGCGCTCAACTGAAAATATAAGTGTTTCCTGTTTGCATGATCTGAGGTGACAGAGTGACAATGAGGAAGGGGCGGGGGCGGGGGGTGGGTGGGGGAGGCCACTGCTGGGGCTCCCCAGCTGACATGGGCCTGCAGCGGGACAGCCCCCTCTCACAAGGGCACAGACACAAGGGATGGGACTGGGGCTGGAGGGGAGGGGAGGGGATGGAGTCATGTAGCCGAACAGACTGACTGATGAGAACCGTCAGAGATGGAGGAAGGTATGGAGAGTATAAACCCTGGCAATATGGTTGGGGTTAAGAAATGTGAGAAGGGTTATTTGTAGGTATTTTGAATTAAAGAGAGGTGCACAAACAAGAATTGAGCAGAAGAACTGGATAGGACTCTCTATTGAGATGAAAACAGTTCATGTACAGTCTACCTCCAACACACTTGATTAGAATGAAGTTCCAGTCTAGACAAGCAATTGTGTGTAAATGAATCTAGTGAGAGCGCAATACAGTGGTTGTCAAGTTACTACTTGTGCTCGCCATAAACATGAAGATATGTTTGTAAGCATTCAAACACAAATCTTTGCACGCACATTAACACTCCCTGGTATAAAAATAGGTCTTACACCGTCACTCAACGTCAGTCAACAACTCCCATCAGCACTGCTGAAACAGTGAGACACAGTTCGCCAGGAATGTGGAAGTGTGAAGGAATAGGAGTATAATTAATGTGTATGATTAAGTGTGTGAGTGTGAGTGTGTGTGTATGTGTGTGTGTGTGTGTGTGTGTATCACTGTATCTTTTCCATCTTCCCTCCTGTCCTTAATGTGATTACTACTTTCACAGTTTGAGTGTATTCATATATTGCAGCACTGTGTGTGCATGCGTGTGCGTGTGTGTTTATTTACATGTCAGTTTCTTCTCCTTCTCACACCCTGTCTTTATACTGTTGTTGCTGCTGCCCTCAATCTGTGTATATATGACAGTAAGTGTGACTGTGATTGTGTTTGTCCATGCAAGGATTGCCTCTGTGTGTGTGCGTGTGTGTGTGTGTGTGTGTGCGTGCGTGCATTACCCCTCCTTCGCCATCTGCCCCTCCTGCCCTCCTTGCTGTTGTTGCTGCTACTGTTCTCAGTGCTGCGGCTGTCAGAAAGATTATCACTGCTGTCCTCTGAACCTTCCTCTGACAGCTCCTTCACCACATCCGCTGTGTCTTTCTGCTCACACACACACACACACACACACACACACACACACACACACACACACACACACACACACACACACACACACACACAAACACAAACACAAACATTTAGTTAACTCAAATTGCATACACACATTATTATGGTTGATAAACTACTCCAAAAACTCATTATATGCACTATTTCCTAAATATACAGACATGCACCTTCATCATTTAAAAACTAGACTGTGAACTGTCTGCATTGGTGCTGCTACCCTTGAAGCAGCAGCCTGAGGACTCACCTTGAGTGTGTAGACTCCCATCCGGCCCGGAACCTTATAGAAGATGCCCTCCTCCCCACGGGAGTTGGTGTGCAGCATGGCGTTCAGACAGGCCAGGGGCGACGTCCCGCTGGAGAGGCAGAGGAGAGAGACTGATCACTCAGACATCCACTACTAGTGCACGCTTCCCATCGCTTCACATGCACAACACAGACATCACACACAATGCAGGAATTGCACGTGTCCATTATTGAATAACCATGAACATATCACACATGAACACTACAGACACACACACACACACACACACACACACACACACACACCACACACACACACACACACACACACACAGAGAGATCATCTCTGGTAAAGAAAAACACACGGATGCACACAAATACCACGCATCTTACAGCATTCCTAACACACATACACCACCAGCCAAACAAAAACACACACTCTATTAATCCAGGACAACTGAGGCTCTCGGGCACATGCATGCAATCCTCACGAGGCCGGGAGGTTGTAATGCATCCACAAGGAGAGGGTCTTGTTTTAGCGTATTTCCCTATACGTCTCAATACAGTGGACTGGCACCAATGGCTCATGTCATATAGATAACCAAATGCTCTGGGCTTTAGTGTGTTATCCTCAACCAAATGACCTATCAGTTTAGTGTATTGTGCACTGTGCTTTACTGCATTTATAAAACACATACACACACAACAGTCAACCAGGAGTAGGGACAAGCAGGAAAGGTGAGTGAATTATCACTAAGTTAACGCGGGGACATACACACAAGTCTAGTGGATTTGGGAGAATCTCAGGGTGGTTGTAACATCACACACTTGAGCAATAAGTAGTTCCTTTCAGCGGCCGCCGGGGGGGGGGGGGGGGGGGGGGGGGGGAAGGGGGGGTGCTAGAGAGGGGTCTGTGACTAACTGCACTAATGTGAGCTCCCTCAGCATGTTGTCTGGTTTGGAGTCAGGAGGTTAAGGGCATGCACAGGGAACACTGGAGAAGTGTTAGTCCAGGGATCAGTTTTGAGAATGGTGGAGCAAACTAGCGTTGAAATCTTACCTTCTGGAAACAACGGAGATAATGAACCCACACAAAACAAAAGAAACAAAAAAACAACAAACAAAAAAAACAGATGTGATAATTAGAGCTGGATGAAGGGGACCAATCTACTTCCTGTCCAAGAACTAAATCAAACTTAAAAATAAATAAATAAATAAATAAAATAAAATCATGTAATGCAGAGAGCATGCATCTTTAAATCACAGCAGCCCAATAACGACCACAAAAGTACTGATGAGAGAAACTCTGGAGTGCACTTCATCAGAACTAGCTCTGGTCTGCTCGTGGAGAGCTCAGCTAGATCTCACCTGATCTCCTTCAGGCGCTCTCTCTGGATAACCTGGAGGATCTCCTTGTGGCTCATGGGAGTGTTGGGGTACTTTTCCAACACCTGGTGGTGGGGGAGCGAGAAACAGAGATAAGGAGGAGCCCCTCAGAATCAGAAGCAAACCCTGACAGTTTGAAAGCCCCTAGATGGACCTCCATCAGCTCAGACTAGCAGACACGATAAAGAGTTACTGGGAGACTTTTGAAAGCAAATCCTCTTGAGGGTCCTGAAGTCATGTCTTACTCTGACTGAAACCAGATTCCACAGAGGAGCCCTGCGCATCATGCCATTGGCATCTCAACATGTGGCGCATGTTTGACTGATTTTTTCTTTTGGATCATCATATCTTCCCAATATAACAGCACTGAGTTGTGACTGTTCACTTTTGTAAATGTGTGAGCATGTGTGTTAAACTGTGCGAATGAATGAATGCATGTTAAACACCGGACGGTATAATAAACCGGCTGCGGTAAGATAGGTTGCTGGCAGTAATGTGAGGTTTGTGCTTGCGTTAAGTCACCTAATGAATCATCTGTCATCGATCTTGCCAGCCCAGCTGTGTAAGTGTGTGTGTGTGTGTGTGTGTGTGTGACTGTGTGCAGGCTGATCCTGGGAATACATTAGCCATGCAGTGACATCACCTACTAAAGTATGACTCATTTCCTTTCAGGTGGTGTGTGTATGTGTGTGTCTGTGTGTGTCTGTGTGTGTGTGTGTGTGTGTGTGTGTGTGTGTGTGTGTTTTGTTTGTGTGTGTGTTGTTTGTGTGTGTGTAAAGACAGAAACTGTGCACCAACTAAATAAAGTCCTGATGAGTTTTTTTTAACAAGTAGGCCTAAATGTTTCATTTAGACTTCATGAAATATTGGGGGGAAACGGTAAGCTCATTGAAGACAAATTTCAAAGATTTTTGGACAGTGTTTAATAATGAAAAGAAACAATGGCAGAAACATTATCAAAATTTCTTCAGAGATTTGTCTCACCCTCTGGACGGCAACAGGTGGCTTTTTGAGTGGCACTGTCCCGTGATATTTCTTAGATTAAATGTCTATTATAAAATGTAAACACAAACCACTAACATGACTACTGCAGACAATACATCGTAGCCCTCACAACAAAAACATTTTGACCAGCTTTCAACCCAGTGACGACACAACATAGCCTAGCTCCTCGCTTACCAACATACGAAATAGCCAGTTCTATTCGGAAAGGCACAGTCGTTTCAGTTAAGTGGAACCTACCCCATCCTGCTGAAGACGAGCAAGATAAATATACTCGAGTAACAACTACGTCCTAACTCTTTTCGAAACAGAATAGGGTGGCTTCCTTCCACCCTTCGTCTTTTATGTAGCATCTACATTACGTTTAAAAGCCTATCATTATGTCACAAGACACAATTCACGTGTTAAAATGTGAGGCTAAGGACCTAACGTTAGCCTAACAAGAACATGTCCAGGTTCAGAAAGCTTAGTCTTACAACGGCTACGAGGAAAAGGCAAAGCAAATCGAACCGTGTGATTAACAATATGATTATATGCAAAGTAGCCTACTTTTTGAGAGATGTGTCATCACTTTAACTACTATAATTGCATATCCTGGTACTACCATTAGCTGGTTCTTCAAAATAATTCAATAACTGCTAGCGGTTGTAACAAACAGCACAGAAACCAATGTTATCATTGAGTTGGCTGGAGCCGTTTTGACAGCTAGCTCGCTAGCAGCTTAGCATTTAACGTTAGTTGAGGATATCTAGCTTGCCATATAGTAAAACAACCTCAATCCCGATGCTATGGTTGGTTACGACTAGGGCATTGTCAAGTAACGTAGGGGCTTGTAACTGGTGCAACATTTGGTGTGCCAACTGATTTCACATCTCATATTAGCTAAACCAGCTATCCAAGCTTAGTTAGCTATCCAAGCTAATTTGCTTGCTTGCTAGTTGAGGACACAGACGTCATGCGCTTAGCTATGCTAGCTAATACCAGCTAGGCTAGCTAATACGTCTGGTGCTGTCATTAGCAAACAGGGGAAGACAGTTTGTATGGAAAAGTTCATTGCCATAACTGACAAAGCAAGTAAAATAAACAAGCTCCGTCGAATAACAGTCACTAGTTAATCACGGAATAGATTTCCAATCAACTTCAACGGTTCTGCCAACATCCAGGCCTTGCCTTTCATGCGCAATAGACCGTCTACACTAACGGGTCATGAACTCATAAACACAGTTGTACAAGTGGGAGCGCAGGG
Source organism: Clupea harengus (assembly GCF_900700415.2). Classification (NCBI taxonomy): domain Eukaryota; kingdom Metazoa; phylum Chordata; class Actinopteri; order Clupeiformes; family Clupeidae; genus Clupea; species Clupea harengus. The sequence continues at coordinate 24,986,309 of NC_045165.1, forward strand.
AGACAACAACCATAACAAACGCGTCATGTCGTTACAATTTTACCGTTTTAGCTGCTTCTGCCCATGTCCGTCCCTTCTTCTTCCTCTGTTTCTCCCTCATGTTTGCGGTCGGTGAGGAGTGTCGACCGATTGTAAGTGCGTCCCGCTGTTTGTGTGGAAATGTTGCTTTAGTTACCGTGCAAGAGCCACCATTTCTGCCATATTGGGTTTTTACTGTACAACGCTAGTCATGTGACCGACCCCTAAGGAAACGTCATCTTACTGTATAACAACAGTGATGAGCTCAGGTGGGTTATGTTTTCTTTTGTGGGTCAGTTTATATCAAATGAGGTGAAATAAAGGCATGATATATACAGTAAAGAGCAGATATATTTTTGACTAAATTAATTTTGGTCTGAGCAATGACCGGAAAAAAAACGTTTTTTTTTTTTTTTTACAGTCATTGGGTCTGACCAATAAATAGTGGAGTAGACGTTTTATGGAGCGTCAAAACTCAAAGATAGCTGGGCATACAGATACACAGACATACTGTATGTAGGCTACTTGAATTAAATGCAATGGTAAGGATGTGAATCAGTTATCACTCCTTAAGAATAGGCTTTTTTTTTAAATTACACTCATTAATAATGGATTGAAAACACATGACATGCAGAAAACAGAAGATGGTTCAGCTACAGACCATCACTCATGCTGGTTTGCAATCTGTTGCTGGACAGACTACATCCTGGCTTGTCTTTCTTTCCTGCTGTAGAGGTCAGTGCTGATCTTGTTTTTGGGAATGCTGTTTATACAGGTTGTGTCCACAGCTGACACAAAGCAGTGAGTGACATGTGAACTAAACTGGCATGGAACACATTTATAAACCACTAACACAGAGACCAGTTTGGACATTATTTTCTATTTTTTTCTAGTTAACATTGTAACACAGATACGTAATGCATTCCCAATTCACAGGGAAAGAAGACATATAACCATTGAAATGCTTTTGCCCACATACACACACATCAGGCCACAATAAAGCTGTTTATCAAAGCTTTCACCAGCTGAGTTATCGTAATTCAACATTGCACCATTCACAAAGGCTACAGTTCATTTTCAAAACCTAATTTTATGCAAAATGGCTTAAAGCCATTTAAAGACACCCTTGTGCTTTTCAAGTATCGAAAGCTTCTAAAAAATGTTGTTTACAAAGCTGCAGAGGCAAAAAATGCTCAGTTTTAAATAATACAAATAATAAAAATGCTTGGCTTTAAATAATACAAAATAACAATAACAGTAATTGCAAAGCTGCTTTAGCCTGCCTTGCTTTCTTTCTCTCTGGCATGGAGAAAAAGCATATTAGGTGTTTGGAATGAAGGGATGCATACAGGCAGCGAGTTCATCCATGGATGATTTGGTTAGGCCTCTTTATCAGCAGGAAGGGTGGCGCCACAGGCACCCTGAAAAACTGAGGTGCGCGGGGACCCAGGAGCCAGCCAGCAGGCAGAGGAGGTCGAAGGCATGCAAGGTGCCTGATTCCTGAGGAGAGAACAGATCATCAAAAAGATGGGTGGGGGATTTTTAGACACAGGGCCATCTGCCGTGAGCTCATAACCATGAGATCGTGTTTCTAAGCAGTTCTTTGGCATGTTTCTCTATCGCTTCTAATGGTGGATCCCCTGCCATGCACAGTAGCCTGCATTCCTGTCACGCCTCCCATCTTTATCAAATCTAAGTAAAATATAACATTATGGGTGAGCCACAACCTATTGCAATTGTCCAAACAAGGCTTCTAAAGAGAGTTCCTCACATCTGCTGCCTGTGAACACACTTTCAGAGATTTGAAAACATGACCTTATGTATAGAACTACCCCCCTCTTCTGGACATAATCAAAACGCAAAGGAAGCTCCAGCGTCTCACCAGGACTGGGATTTCCTCACTCGAGTTGCAGTGCCTCTCCTTCGAAGGTGGACGAAGTCAGGGAGCAGGTCTCTGCTGATCAGATCTGTCCCGTTTAAGTTCAGGTGAAACATGGCTGGCGGAGTCATGTCCAGCTCCAGCAACATGACGTTCTCTGCCTGTAAGATCACACGGTAAGCCGGTTAAGTGTCCACAGAACTACATATTAATGGAGTTTTAAAATAGCCTCTAAATAGTGTAGAGAGGCACCACCAACCCTGTATCTGGGAGGTGCTCCTGTGGCTGCAGCAGACTGGGCATACTGGCTGATGGGTCGCTTGTATCCAACCACAGATGCTGGTCTTCGCTTAACACGACAGCGGCTGCTGGAATACAAAAGTGAGCTTTGATTAAGAATCAAATATGAAAAGAAGTCTTGTCATAGTCATGCTCACAAATCATCAAACGAGAAACTGTTATGATCATGTAACAACTATTTCTTCTCTCACTTTTCAGAGGGGAGAAGGGGCAGCATCTTCCACTGGTCCTCTTCACTGTCGTACTGTAGTCTGTTCATCATTTTGTTCTTCTCCTCGGGTGGAATGAAATTCTCTATTATCAAATTCCTGCACAAATATCAGACAGTTTTTGGCATAGAGTTTGTGAGGTTCTCACAGAGTAAAAGTTTAAAGATTAATGTAGATTTGATTCATTTGCAGATGGGAAATAGGGTTATCTGTGTTAAAGATTGTGAGTGTGGACTGTGTTTGAGTTGTAGAATTGCTGTATATTTATTCTAGTTTCTAAGTGTGACCAAGCTGCTTTCTATGCTTAGGTCTTCTTTGTTTAACGACTGCCATCAGAATATTACAACTTGTAGGACATGAGGATGTGATTCAATCAACTAACAGTAAAATGTTCATCTTTCCAGTGATGTGTGTGTGTATGTATGTATGTATGTATGTATGTATGTATGTATATGTGTGACTTTAATCTGTTCAAACATGAATCTGAGATAAAGCAAGTGAAATGTGCATGCACACATAAACACACACACACATACTCTCACAAACACAAAGAACAAGATAATTTAGTGTGTATTGGATGGAGCAACGAGCACTAGAAATACAGTATGTGCTTACTTAAACTTCATCTCCCTGATCAGTTCATGTTGTGTTTGTTCCAGTTCCTGTCTGGTGGCCACATGCTCATCAATGATGTCTCCAATTTCAGTTTTTACCAGCTGCAACCTGGTATACAACTGTATGCCAGATGACCAACAAATATAAAAGGTTAACAAAATGACAACATTAAACTGATTTAAAATTACGTTTATGAAATATTATGAAATAATACATTTGTAAAGAATATCTTCAAATGAGATCAATATATTTAATATTCTCTTATATTAAATCAATGTCATAACTCGTTCACCTTCTTCAGTTTCTTGGTCTTGAGTTCCACCTCTTGCTGCAGGGTGTCGAAGGTTTCCCTCAGCTCCACAGTTTCTTCATCCTGCTCAAACATCTGCTGTTGCATTTCTCTCTCCTGTCTCATCTACCCGGGTCAGGGCACAAAAAGGGATAGATAATGTGATAGGGAGGGCCAGAGTGACTCAGTCAGTCGATATAACCTGTGTCATTGCCCATCAGTCCCAAAGCAGCAAGCTTTCTTTCTGCCTCTTACCTGTGCTGTAATTTCTTGTCTCCTCAGTTCCAACATTTTCTGTTGCTCATTGGTGTGGTCCACAATATTCTTACCACCAACCAACAGCTTGCTTTCCATAGACTGGAATAAAATAGAACATGTAAGGTAATGTAACAACAACACCCACCAATAATTCATGAAGTGTTCAGCATCCTATGACAACCCCAATGAACCCTATAAACACTTCTCTTACCTTATATTTCTCTATGATGTGTTCTATGGTCTCTTGTTCTTTCTGTAGCTCCTCTACCGTCCTCTCTCTCTCTTCAGGAAGTCTATACATCTCCAGCTCCTCGAGGTTCCCATTTACACTGTTCCTGTACTTTAGTTTTTCCGCTTTCCTCTCACTCCCATCTCCATCCCTCTCTTCCTGTACAGTCTCCACCACATCCACATAACCCCCTTGGGGCTTTTCCACCTCTCCACTGCTCATGCTTCTCTTCATCCTCATGCTGTCTCTCCTCTTCCTCCTCCTCTCTTTCGCCATCATCCCTCGCTCTTCAAGTTGTGCTTTCAAACGCGCAATCTCCTCCTGGAACTCCCTAAGCAGGGCTTCTTTGGGGTCTTCATTTATGTGAGGCTTGTTCTTGATGTTCTTGGCCCGGTTGGCATACCGCAGGGTTGTGATGGTCTCCTCGTAGTTATAGGATGCAGGGCCAATGGTGGCTACCATTACTGTTTTAGAGTTGCCCCCTAGCGAGTCCTGCAGCAGCCGTGTGAGTTTGGAGTCCCTGTATGGGATATGGGTGCTTGTGCCATCCACCAGGGCAGATATGACATTGCCCAGAGCAGACAGGGACAGATTGATCTTTGCAGCTTCCTTGAAGCGCTCTCCTTTGACCCCAGTCTTACTTTGACGCTCACTGCCTGCCAGATCCACCATGTTAAGTTTCCCTACACGGATGTGATCTTCACCATCCACGCCTGTCTCACAACACTCAATGGTGACAATGAAGATGGCATGCGACCGAGAACTGCACTCATTCATCTTAGTGAAACCCACAGACCGAGACTGGTTCCCCAAGTTCATCACATGTTCAATTTCTTTGATGCTTTTGGTCACCACTGACAAGAGGTCTTTCACATACACCCCTGTCTCAGGATTCTCTTTGAGCTCCAGTTTCTTGTTGTTGTCTTTGCACAACAGGTCCCGAATCTCCTCCTGATAGATTTCTATGTAAGAGACCCGTACTAGATACCGCTGGTTTTGAGATCTGGATATGTGGGTGAAAATGTGGTAAAATGAATTTGGAATGACTCCACGCTTTTCAGGGTCTGATGGCAAACCCTGCATTGTGTATGTTTTGCCTGTCCCTGTCTGTCCATAGGCAAATATTGTTCCATTGAAACCAAGACAAACCGAGTCCACAAGAGGTTTGCATGTATAGTCATACAGATCATTTTGGGAGGAGGCCATGTCATACACCGCATCGAATGAAAATGTTTTCATGATCGCACCGGGCTGTGCCCTCGGATTACGCACCCTTACCTGTCCCAGTTTGACATCTACCTCAACTATTTTTTCATGATTCATCGTCTCCTCTTTCTTGTTGATGGGGCGGCACCGAACTACCACCTTCACCGTTTCGCTGTTCTTAGCCATAGACATCCTCCGCAATCGAATCATAACGTTATCTGAAGTCTTCCGCGACATGTCAAAACGGCATCCTATCACAGTTCACACAATAATATAATACCTCTAAGTCTGGCTTCCTCGCCGTTCTTTACGGAGATGTTAGATGCATTCCCCCCAAAATATGTTATGTTCAAGGACGATGGTCTCTTCTGTGGCTGGTATCTTCGCCTGTATTCCAGTGTTTACTGATGACGGATTCTTGAGCATCTTGACTCTAATATCTTCAGCTGCCACAGCACGAATTGATAAGTAATATAGGTACAATGAAATGATGCTTCAGGAACGAACCAACGCAACAGCCCAGCCCTCTTCTGCACCTCCGTGGTCCCCTCCCTGCTCCGCAGACAATGGATAGGCTGCAGTGCAAAGCGTCTCATAGCCCACGCCCTAGGAGTACTGCTATAATAAATCTATTACAACAGTCCTTGTGAGATTGGCTACCCTTTGACCTTTCAGACAATGCACGTACGTTCACTGTGTCTCATTTATTTTTCAGGCATTAGCTTTAAGTAATAACATATACCGTAGCTTGTAGGTTTAGGCGTAGCTTATTATTGAGGTCTGTTTCAATTCGGCACTACTCTTAATAACAATATGTTAGTGTTATCACTATGATTTGTTCAAAGGATAACAAGATAGCCTATTGTATTGTCTAATTTTCATTTAATGCAATGTAAACTCCAACAGTCAATATAAACAAAAGGATTAGGTTAGGTTAAATTAGCAGAACTTAATCTAAAAAAGTTTCCCTTTACCATTAATTTCATCAACTCAAATATACATTGTTTAAATAGTAAATCAGTTGTTTTGAGTGGACAGTTGTTTTGAGTGGATTTAAATGGATTACCATTATCCTTCGCAAGAACATAATAATCAAACTTTGCTATTAGTGTTTCCAACCGTCTTTATATGTGTTTGGTCATTCTAGTTGCACTAAAATACCAATAGAATTTGGGACATGGGTTCTGTCTTTGACATGCCTTGTGTCATGGGATGTGCTGCACTGTAAACCTGAACAAGTTCAGAGTACTTACAACTTTTGATGTAACCGATTACATAATAAAATTTGAGTACATATATTATTATTTTTAAGTAAACTTAACTTTAAAATGATACATCGGCTAAACTGATTTATTTTGTTATCGTTTTCATAATTTTTAAGTTCTCTGAACTTATATTCAAATATTTTTATACTTAAATCTTTTAATCTCTATGTACTAAATTATTTTCACTCAACAACACAAAATAAAATTAAGTTTTAAGCCTTAAAAATCAAGTTCAGTGCACTTAATACTGGTGAAAGAGTTCAACTTAATTATTCTGAGTAAACAATACTTAATAAGCTTACTTTTTTAAAGTTAACTCCGCTTGATTATTCTGAGTAGGTAATACTTAAATAGCTAACTTTTTTTAAGTGAGCACTACTTATTTTCAATTATTGACCACATATACTGATTTTCTGGTTCTGTTTACAAACTGACTTTAAACTGAAAGTTACTCTACAAGAAACATTCAAATCTATGTAAGATTTCTATTAAAAAGAGTGAGATGAGAAAAACTTAAGAGGTATCACATAATTTATATTTCTTGTAAAACAACTGACAAAATAAAATATTACATCAAAGCTTTAAAGAACAGCTTTACAAAGTTAACAAGTCAACAACAAATCGTTTATTTCAACAAATATTTTTTTAAGGTGAGTAAGGACGGTTTCAGAGGTTTGTTGTCATCCAGACACATAAAAAGGTTCTGTATGAGAAGGTGTGCGTGAGTTTTTTTCGGATATTCTAAATTGAAAGCATACGTCAGGTCAAACAACAACATAAATGCCCCAGAAATCTTCTGCACCCAATTCAAAGATGTTCTCGCAGCTGAAGGGGTCGGGACCCGATGTAAGGAGAGCAACAGGAGCATCATCAAAATCTGGCTCCTCTTCCTCCTGTAAAACACCATCAATACAATTACCAGGAGAGTTTCAATGGAAACACTTACAAAAAAACTGGCAATTAATAATACATAGTATCAATTAATATTAAAGTTTCAGTAACAAACAAAATGTGATCACTGAAAATGACATACCTGAAGGTCATAAGCCTCGAGGATCACCCGTAGCACCTCTGCTGTCTTGCCAGTCCGTGATGCCTTCTGCCTGTACACAAAAATATGGTTGACTCCTCTTCTTATATGTCTACATCAAATCGGTTTGTTGTTTATATGCAACACGAATGCTGTCAGGGCAAAAAGAATATTGTAGGTCTTAATTGAAGTTCTCGACCATTATTGTTAGCTTGCTGCTAACACTTTTATCCATCAGATCCATTAAAACACATAGAAGCTAGCTAGCTGCTAAAAGGTTACATATAACATTAGCATGCTGATATGAATTATATGGTGTTTCTGTAGAACATGAGTTGTTTTCAACATAAACAATTGATTGTTGTTTACTTTGCACATGAACATATTTGGGGGGAAATAACCCACTAACTAGCTATTTAGCTCTTTAGCTTCCTAGCCGCCAGCGCCAACAGTCGTGCAACTGAACTTGCTACTTGACAGCCAAAACGTGATTACTCAATAATAATTACAAAGAGGGAAATTCGCCACTTCTTACCGCAATTTCACTTGCTCCCGCAATTTTGTCGCAACAAACAGCTAAAAAACACAGTTTACTTACCAGATAAGGACGCCTAGCAGCGACAGGATTACTAAAATATCTCCTTTGGTGGGGTGACCAGACGTCCTCTTTTACCCGGACATGCGTCCGGTAGTGATTGCAAAATCGTCCGGGATTTAGCCTCGTCGGATATTTGTGTTTCTCTGGGTCCTTCACAAACTAGTTTTTACGCCCTTACAACTTTAGGAAAGGGTATCTCCATTACGTTCCACCTTCTAGCACACGCTCTGACTGTAGCGAGAACTGTCATTGGTCGACCGGCCTCTCAGTGTTGCCAGATGCACGATAATTATCCTCCAAAGACGATCATTTTGAGCATTTAATACGATACTTCACCATTTCCAATCTGGCAACACTGAGCACCGTGCCAATTCCACTAGTTGCATTGTTTACAACAGCACATGACATCTGCATGTGGAAGAGGTGTCAAAATTCCGTCGAGGGGGAGGGGGCGGGGTCATCTGTATGCTATACACTACCACGCCCCTCCCCGCGACGAAGTGTCCTCTTTTTCACAAACTCAAATATGGTGACCCTACGAAGTTGGCCGACTCCTCTTCTACAGGAGGAACATGCTTATAGAAGTATAACTGATACTATACAATTATTAAGTCTGCTGTCTCCATCTCTCATCACAAGATCTCTGATTCTGTTCTGAACTAGTCCTGCAACGACGTTGATGACGTCAGACGTCACGTTTCAATGAAACTAAAAAAATATGAGTTATCAGGCAATGTTTACTCAAACAAATACATTCCAATACAATTAAAACGTCTTCACTTGCTCAGAAAACTGATACATTTAAAGTTGGGTCAACTAAATACCAAGTTTTAAGTACTGAATACATAATGTTAATAAGTAAGTAGAACTGTTTGGGTTTACAGTGTGTGCTTTAGTCCCACCATGTCAGATATTTTATATGACAATTAGCTTTCAGGTTTATTCTCCTTGAAATATTAAGCAAACATATTTGATATATTTGCATGTTTTTCCCAACATATTAACTGTTGTTAGATTGTTATGTAGCTAATGCAATCAATATACAATCTTAAACAGCCTATAAGAAAATGATATCTAAGAGATATCCTTACTTTCTCCTTGACGACAATGAGATTAAAAGTGAGATTTTATCTTAAATCTCCTGCTCCTCAGATTTCTATATGGACCAAATTTATCCTATGGTGTTAAAGGAGAGATCTCAACAGGGTCACAAATCATGCTCCATTTTTACTAAATGTTTTGACATCTCAGTATTACCTCCTCATGTTTCTCTCTCAAGACCACCTTGGTATTTGGGGATGTAAATACCCAATAAAGTGCAATAAACTAGTCTATAACAAGAAGACCATTCAAAGCTGTTGTGGAGAGGGGTATCTCGGAAATCTTTTTAAGATTTTTACAATAAAGTGCCTCAAACGGTTTCTCCTAAGGAATTTTAAGAGAAATATCTGTGATTAAATGTTTACATTATTGAAACAATACTGAGATCACATCTAGGTCTCCTAACCTTTCAAAGATCCATCTTTGAAAACCAAACTTTTCTTGTGCCTGTTTGTCAACCTGTCCGTTTTACTTAAGGGCATTAATGCATTTTTTAAACTGAAAGAGGAATTCGGAGTTGATTTAACATGTTTCTTTCACATGGAACAGCAGTCCACATTACAATGAAGTAAATGCAGACCGTTTTCATTCAGTAAATATGCAAAATACCTATCAAAGTCTTTGTATTGCAGTGTTGAGTTAGGTTAATGAGATCCTGGTTCCAGGGATTATGGATAAATGCCACTTTCTTGCTCTGATGTTTTTATCCCCTTAACTGCTATATGTGGCCACCCGTGTGTGCATGCATGCATGGTATGCACAGTTTATTAGCATGATTTGTTTTGAGAGTATGTTTGTATGTTTGTCATTATAGAGACATCCATTGGCAAAACTTAAGATAGCTATTTGTTCTCCTGTGCTATGTCAATGTGAAATGTGTTAAAAGATGGGATGGATCAGACCTTCTCCTACAGGAAGTGGTCCAGGACTCGCCAATGATGGCTGAATTCCAAAACAGATGGCCTGCCCTGTTTACAGTGAGAGAAGGAAGTAGCAATAATATTATAGAACACTTGAAAAGTTTAGTTTTTTAGTTTTCTCAATTCAATTCTACTTCCTCTTAAGTGATTAAAAGTTTCTGTACTTATATTCTTGTAATTTATGGTGTAATAATTATGGATATGCCCTCAGAGTGATGACATACACACCAAGCGAGACTGTGTCCTGAGAAGTCTGTGTGTCTACCTCAATGAGGATAGTGAGACTCTCATCAAGGAGTACATGGTAAGTAGATGGAACTTCACTCTGGGCTTTCAGGGCTGATGTTTGTTGCCCTTAGAACTGCAACATGGAAGAAGCAGAGAGGGACTTGACCACCATGGGTGCTGATGCTGGGGAAGAGCCTGAAGATGTCGGAGTTATGATCGAGGGTGTGGAGCTGCTGAGCAACCTGGAAAGGAAAGCATTTGCTTTGGATGTACCATGCTCTTCGTACTGATTTACACTCTCAACCTGAGCTACCCCCAGGAGCTCAAATTAACATTCAAAGTCTTCCAGAAGGTACTGATGAACTTGGATGGCAACAATTTTTCCCCAAAGGTCCAAGCACTTAAAATTAAGATGCTCCAGTGAGCTCACTTACAAAACATGCTTTATCTGTGTTATAATTGCAATTGTTCAGAGATATGTGGGATTTTTCTCAATAAATGTTCTTTCTAATGTGAATTCAACATGTGTGACTGATTAATTTAAACAAACTAGGAATAAAGATGGAAATGTGCTTCAAGATAACACTTTATTCAGTTGCAGTTCCCCCCAGGGACAACATTTTACAAAAGTTGCTGTGCATCTAAAGAATGTGGTAGTGATGCAGGGTGTGAAATGTTGTGAGGTTGGAACCTTTACATCAACAGATATTAGTTGAAGTACTTAGTTGACAAACACTAGCAATATTTTTTACCCATCAAAATTAGCATAGGCCTAAAAACTGCACCTTATAAACATCTCTTACTGATGTCATGTAGCCGCCCAAGCTGTTACGCAATCTTTGGCCAATGGAAATCCAGGAGGGCGTTTCTCGAACTCCGTGTGTAGAACTTCACCGGGTCCGAGTGCAAACTGCGAACTCTCTCAATGAACTAGAACAACAACGTCTGAATATCATTGTTTAATACTTGTGTTTATTCCGCTGTGCCATAATTCTTGAGATTAGCCTCTCTCCTGTAAAAGAAAAATTGTTTGAACTGACGTTGTGGGACGGCTGCGTCGTTTGAATGGCATATGATGGTCAGTCTCGCGAGTTGCCAATAGCGACGGTATAGTTTACTTCTCAACACGTCGGTCTGTTTCCAAGGCTAAATCGAAAATCTATGACCACCAATACCAACTTGCCAGACTAAGTTTGCAGTTTTGAGGTCAAGTTTATTTGCTGCCACAGGTCTGTTCTCTGTTGTCAAATATGGCATGGGAACCTAAACGCGGTCGGCTACTGTGTATGCTCTCGTTAACTTTTGGATTTTTTATTGTGGAAGTTGTGGTCAGTCGAATGACCGCTTCTCTTGCCATGCTTTCGGACTCGTTTCACATGCTCTCAGATGTGATAGCTTTAGCTGTGGCCCTGGTTGCCATGCGCTTCGCAGAAATGACACGGTCCACTGAAACGAACACTTTCGGCTGGATCAGGGCTGAAGTGATGGGAGCTTTGGTTAATGCGGTGTTCCTGACAGCTTTGTGTTTTACTATCCTACTGGAGGCCGTGGAGCGCTACACGGTCCCTCATGAAATCGAGAATCCCCGGGCTGTTATTTGGGTCGGTGCCGCTGGGCTTCTTGTCAACCTATTGGGTCTTTTTCTGTTTCACGAACACGCTGGACATGGACACTCTCACTCTCATTCTCATTCTCACGGGACCACGACGAAGAAAGCATCAGAGAAATCCAGTCACACAAAATCTCGGCTGGATGGGTCATCAGAAGACCTGTCCTGTAACTTAATGCTGAACCCAGGCAGCCAGGAGAAAAGTGGTTAGTACAAATATACTGATTTCAAACTTTCTAATATAGGCACAGTGTAGGTTATATGAGGAACAATGAATAAAAGCTGTCTTACATTGCTGGGGACATAACTACAGATATTTGCTGATATAAAATATTTTAACAATGGCAACATAAAGGCCTAGTCCATTTCCGATGTAATTATTAGTTATTTCTATGATGTTTTTTTCTTTCTTTGTAGATGAGGTGGTCTGCAGTGAGGAAGTAGAGGTGCATCTAAATGGTGGAGTGCATCTGGAGGAGCTTGAGACCATCCAGGGCTCTGACTCTCAGCTCAACATGCGCGGTGTCTACCTTCATGTGCTTGGCGATGCTCTGGGCTCTGTCATTGTGGTGGTAAATGCCCTCATCTTCAACTATGTTTGGCAGCCATGTCCTCCAGAGGGACTGTGCAATAACCCCTGCTTCAGCCAGCACTGCCCTCATCAGGTTCCCCTTAATGGGACCTCTGTCTCAGATATGCCCTCTGCTGGACCCTGCTGGGTGCTGTACCTTGACCCCACCCTGTGTATGCTGATGGTGTGCATCCTGCTGTACACCACCTTTCCGCTGCTTCAGGAGTCTGCACTCATTCTGCTGCAGACAGTGCCTAAACAGGTGGACGTGCGACGGCTGCGCATGCGCCTGCGGAGCCTGGACGGTGTCCTGGCTGTGCATGAACTGCATGTCTGGCAGTTGGCCGGCAGCCGCATCATTGCCACAGCTCACATCAAGTGCCACAACCCCGATGCATACATGGACATCGCCAAGCGCATCAAAGATATGTTCCATGACGAGGGCATCCATGCCACCACAATCCAGCCTGAGTTTGGGGGTGACACTGTAGCAGAATCCAGTGGCGCTATGTGTGAGCTTCCATGCCGGGTCCAGTGCGCCCCGAAGCAGTGCTGTGGGGCTGGAGCCATTGCTGCATCTGTGGGAACCACCAGTTGCAGAGAGACCACAGATCCACAAGTTCAGTATCAGTCCCCCACTGGGACAGAAGTGATCTACACAGAGGGGCAGGGGGCAGAGGTGAGGTTGCAGAGGGACACAGAGTCTGCTGTGTAAAACCAATGTTCAGACCACTGAGATGGACTTTAAAGTTAATTTTTAGACTCTCACACGCTAAGTACAGATATGCTTCTTTTCTTTCTTTTTTCATCATTTTGTCATTCTCTCCTGGAATATCAGCTGTCTTCCATGGGATTTTCCATTTAGACCCTTCAGACTTGTGACTCATGAACACCAGAACTCATGACTGGAACAACAGATGATGTGAATGTGCCTACCGTGCTTATCATCATGTGAGACCCCACCTAGAAAAGCCATGGATTGGGCTTGATGAAATGTTTAAAGATACTACTTTGCCAGGTTATTTAGCTACAAGCTACCTCTTTGGACTTCAGAAAGCTGCCATGTACTGTATGTCCACTGATGTTTGCCAACACAAATGTAATCTTACGTAATTGCAATCTGAGAAGCTCACTACTTTTAAGTCATATAGAGCTGGAAGTGCTTTTGTTTACTTCAGATATCTTTTTCTGTTAACGTTAACATTTAAAAAAAATATGTAAGATAATGTCGAATAATAATAGGCATTGTATATTTAGTAATATTCAGATTTAAACTTTGAATAAAAAAAATTAAGAATATGATTTATTAAATCAAATAAATTAAATGATAGGACATGTTGCCAATTGTTTGTAAAGTTAAATTCTTTAAGTAATCATTCACTTAGCCACGGCCTGCCTTATTTTTCTTTTTGTTATGACGAGTTTATCCCTTAACTTTTTAGTTTTAACATTTTACAAGTGTTTATTTGTTCCTTTTAATGTGAATGTCTTAACATGGACTAGATTGCTAAACTGCTTTAATAAGGTAAGAAGTCAAGCCTCTAACACAAAACAGAACAATTGCAATCTCTCCCAACATTTTTACATTTTATTTGCTTTTGCTGAACAATAAAATTGAATTGTTTTCATCTGAAAAATCTTGAAAGTGCAGAGAAAACTCAAAGCTGGCATGTATTGGTCTGGTCAGGGGTCTATGAGTGCATTACAAACAGCTGAGCAAACAGCTCCCCCCCTCCTTTTTTTCAGATGGACCTTGAAACCAGCAACATATATTGCTGTTTACACAGTCATATCCACTCAATAGAGTGATCACTATTACCAGCTGTGTCTCTATTTCTGTCTTGATTCATCTGCATCCTTGTGTGCTAGCATATGAGTGGCTGGATGCAATCAGTTGTGGCATTTAGAAAGAAAAGGCTGGGTATCAAGCAAGAGAAATAGGTTTACCCAGTACAGTCTGATGCAATCACTTCTGTGGTCTGTGGAGCTCTGTGTGCTAAAACAATGGAGAAAGGCTTTCATTCAATCTACTTAAGTCCACAGTCCTCCAACCTCTCTCAGGGCTACGGTCTGCTTCATATTGCTCACGGTCAGACAGAATTGTTTATTCCAGTGTTTACAGTATTTAGTTGGTGGTGGTTATGAACAGTGTTTTTGCACTGGTTATAATGTTTCTAAACATTTTAAAGTAAACCTGCTTAAATTAATTCTGAGATGAAACTGGGATCTTTCCTGACACTGATACCCATGAGGTGTGTATGAGGATTACTGTGCCCTCTTCCCATTGTTCAATAATATCTCCTTGTCAAATTTGAGTACCCCAACAGTGCAGACGAATTTATTTGAATCTTTGAATGATACAAATATTGGTGCAACTGTTGCTCTGCAATCCATTTGTAGGTTTTTAATGGCCCTAGTAGTACATTGAACAGATATATCAACTTCAGTGCGGTCCAATGATACTCACAATAATAGATCCAACTCCGCCACCCCGTGGTGAAAATGCTAATAAATGCATAAGGCCCAGCAGGCCACCCTCATGAAGATACGGGCACCCACCCTGTTCTCTACTTATACAAACGTTACTATCTCCGATACAGTAGGCGGCGGTATGCACATTCTAGTTGGTAAGAATAGTAAGATGGTAGAAAAAGAATTGTTGATCTATGGAAGATGTTGGCGCTGGATACTGGTGTTCCAAATTGCAATTTATTGAGTTTAATCTGGCATTAATGCCGTCCATGAACCGATTACAGTTTACAGTAGGGCTGGCCAGGTATGTCGTTCAGCCTGCATACAAAACATTTAACAGTTTGTCCAGATGCATGTTGTTAGCAGACCAAGGTAGCTAGCCATGTTGACGTTAGCTAGCCAACCAGCCTGTTACTTTGCAAGCTATTTCACGCGAGCATTTTGTTTTTAACTTTCTGGTTATCCACCTATTCATCTACTTAACCAATCAGTATCGTCTTACACGCATGTCAGTACCTTTGTATTTCAGACTTGAAGAATGTAATATTCTTAGCTTAGTTAGCTAAATCAAGTCAAGGTCAGCTTACTGCAAACCAATCTCATAGGCAGTCTTAACTAAAGTTAACAAACCGACCACATGCCCCCTTTCATAACGCTACTCTTTATTAGTCAACTTGCAGGTAGTGATGTCTCCTCGGCTGCTATGGACGTTTTTCACGCCCGTGGGCAGGAGAGCTTTGTGTACTTGTGCTCCCATGAGTTGGGGAACGTCACACCATATTTCTTGTTTTCAACGCGAGAGTACTCCGCCACAAGGATTGGTGAAGTACACCTGCCCCATCTACGTACGAAATTACACACAACGTGGGACCACGGCACTTCAAACTAATGGATCGGTACTACAACCTCTGTTCTGCGCGGATAACTTTAGCCATAGATCTCCAACTGCGTTAAAGTTGTCAGATGAACCATGGAGGACATGGCTGATGCAGATGCGCTTCAGATCTACCACTGCCAACAGGTCGGTGCTGAAAGAGGGTGGCCTGCCCGGTAAACGAACCCTAAAAGGCCCTAGAACGAAACAGCCGTCAAGAGCCAATCAGCCAGTGCCAGAGGAGGACTTGGTAAGACTCCACCATTTCTCTGCAGTATAAACTCTTTGAGACATAGACTTGCATTTATCGTATATTGATATATTTGATATATTTATTTTATTGTCTGTCTATGCCCTCATTTTCCTACAGGATGTAATGCAGAGCATTGCTTTTGCCACAGCGGACCAGTACCATTTGCCCACTCTCTGCCACGACTTAGTAGCCAATGGCTTCTATGAAATTACAGACCTGCCAAGAGGTTGGTTAGTCAAGCAGTTAAGCACTTGACAATGTCATGTCAACAACAGAAAACATACTTGCCTACAGAAGTGCAGAAGAGAGACCAAAATTGATTTGCTATTTACTCGTTTCAGATGCCGCCAATGTGCTGGTGATGGGAACAGACAACATATCCAAACCAAATGACAATGCTATGATGTTCTTCTTCAGGTACACTGGCAATTGTATGTACATATTGATTACAGCCCAGGGCATCCATCATTACTGTCATACTCCCCATTACTATGACCAGCAACTGTAGTGTCAGTGCTGCCCCCTTGTGCCCACCTAAGGTTTGGAACACAGTGTGGTCAAAACTAGGATCTACTTTGTTCAAAACAATGAAATACAGGTGTATATGGGAGCACATGCATACAGAGTGCGCCCAGGTTGTTTTAAGGAGTCTTGTACAAGAAAATCTGTTATGAAAGTAACTCTACTTATTTTGTTTTGAAGGGAAGGGTCTGTGGTTTTCTGGAATGTTGAGGAGAAAACTGTAAGTATGTTACAATGTTTATATGTTTCAGGGTATCAGCAATGTTATGAAATATAATGTAATGCTTGCCTACAGAGTGCTTGCTGGTTCTGCTCCCACTTACCTAAATGCTCTTGTAAGGGCAAATGTCACACCCAGGACGCTGCGCTCGTCTAGTGAGCGTCGTGTGGCACTGCCGTCCGTGCAAGCACGGCAATCCAAACTATTCTCATTTGTAGTCCCACGTTGGTGGAACGAACTGCCTAGTACTACCAGAGCAGGGGCGTCCCTCTCTACCTTCAAGAAGCTTTTGAAGACCCAACTCTTCAGAGAGCACCTCCCTTCCTAACTGGCACCTTGACTAGCGCTTAACTTGCACTTCAGCAGTTACATTCCTGCACTTCTTTTTCCTTTCTAGGTCGTTTTTCTAATTCTTATTATAAAATAGGGTGATATTTGAATTGAATGAAACCCAAAAGGACTGTATTACTGGTTGTGAAATAGGTGACAATCGCCACAGGTCTGTCCGGTTAGAACAAGAACGGATGCCAATGTTCAATGATGACTGATTTATTGCACACACACACGAAGTGAAGACATGAAGTGGTTGATGAAAGAATGATGCCCGTGAATATAATTATCTTCGTAACAGACTTATATTCATTGGCTGACAATGATCGAATGATCCGTGAATATAACTATCCGTGTAAAGGACTTATATCCAACATGAATCCTGGAATGAGTTGAAGAACCATGAACCGTGATTGACCGTGGTTTCTATAGAATGACATGAATAACAAATATACAATATTAACAATGATATTTACAACAAGCATAACTATATTATACACACGATGAATATAACGGCAATGATCTGAATATGGATATGTTACTTTAACACCGTGCCGCGTAACGGTGAACATTCCATTATCTCCGTTACTAACATTCACGTGAATTAGCAGTAACGGAGTGAAATACACAAGACAGTGAATGATTAATATCCTAAATGACTAACAGATATTATCTACACTAATATTAACAGACTAACTCGCTAAATCACACATATACTATGTACAAACACTCACATTCACAAAGACGCACGGCAGGATGAACGTGAATGTCCTTGATAACAGAATTGTCCGTTAACTCCTTGATGAGAGTGCTCCTCTCCAGCTTCTATTGACCCACACACTGGCCAGCGGTGGGTCAGGCTTATATAGGGGAGCTGAGGGGGAGCCTTGAAACTGTTGGGTTTGACCAAATGGTCAGTGAAATTCCACTGTGCACGAGCCCCACGGAACTCTGGGATCAAATGATAGGATGACCTTTCATGGACCCCAGGTCCCGTGAGTGGCCGGCACAGTGGGGGTGCACAGCTGGATGCAACTGGTGAAGCAGCCTTTTTAACACTTGTAGTATTTATTGTTACACCATGTTCTTTATTGCTCTTAGCTTGACTGTTCTCTCCATTGTACGTCGCTTTGGACAAAAGCGTCTGCTAAATGACTAAATGTAAATGTAAATGCAATGTCACCTTTGTCATTATTTCCATTATCTCAAAATTGTGATGGCTTTCTCCATAGATGAAGTCTGTGATGCGGCTCCTGGAACGGCATGAAATTCAGCCGTATGAGGTGGCTTTGGTCTACTGGGAAAATGAAGAGATCAACTACACTATTGGAGAGTATGTAATAAGTCAGTAAGATCTGTGTTCATACACTGCAGATGAAGTCATTAGTTCAATTAAATTCACATTGTAATGAACCGCTTTCCAGACCAATGATGGAACTGGGAGTTGGTGAAGGTTTATGTGTGTCCATCTCTCTACGCTTTTTGAGATATAATATTTGAATAAAGAAACTAATCTTTGTAAATATAATTAATCAGACTCAGTTTAGGAACTTATTCAACATTTGTACCTGCTCTGTTATGCTCTGCTCTGCAATATTATTACCTGTGAAGTACTGTAACTTATGGTAGTTTCTTCTGGATACCTACAATTTGTTATGATATCAGTGAAAGACCTTGAAAGGGTATGAACATATCTGGCTGCTCAGGTGATGCTACACACAAAGTGTGGAAGTCTCTGGCTACAGAATACTCAAAATGCTTTTTGCCATCTCCCCTTAAATACCTAGTCCAGTTACATGCATATTATGTAATTGATAACCAAGGAATGCTACATCCTACATTTGCTTCATCCAAGGGGAAACTCCAAGCTTCATCGTGGAAGTTTCCTTCTCAATGGTGATATGGACTATGAGCAGTTGGTTCTGGAAAAGTTTGCCTTCTCCAATGCTCTGTCTCTATCTGGTAGGTGTTTAAAGTTCCCTTGGTCAGTTTTATCATGTATACAGATTCTCTTTACATGGCCAGCAGAGGATGGGTACATTTGGTCTGAAATCTCATCTCTATCTTACTTCCTAGTTAAGTTGGCCATATGGGAAGTCTCTTTGGACAATTTTGTGGAGTCAATCCAGTCAATCCCAGAGGTGCTTTGCAGGCAAATTTTTCTTGATATTTTGTGGAAGAAAAACAACTCCTACCATGCCCTTACATTTTCAGACTTTTTTCTCTCTTTCATTTTAATCTTTGTGCTTCACAGATGCTGAAATCTGGCCAGAGGGTCAAACTCTCTAGGTCTGATGTCCTGCAGAAAATTGGAGAACTTTTTGCTTTAAGGTAAAATTAAAACCTTGCAGCAAACCTCATCTCTCAAGTCTGTGTTGAGTTAGCACAACACAGGTCATACAGATGTTTTTCCAAGGCACTGACCAGCCCATTAAGATTCATTTGTGTTTGTTTAAAATAGCTTGTTTACTTCTTGAAGGCACTGTATAAACCTAAGTTCCGACCTGCTGATCACCCCAGACTTCTACTGGGACAGAGAGAACCTGGAGCAGCTGTATGACAAAACCTGCCAGTTCCTCAGCATCAACCGTAGGGTGAAGGTAGGGTACCTGTGATATGGATGGTTTAGATTCACGAAGAATATAATTTCATATGTAATGAATCCCTTTATACAACATATGGCTTGTTCTTACTGTTGCTGCATGACAGCCAAAACTGACATAAACACCAAGTTTGAATAAAGGAGGAGTTATTCGCTTTCACAGTTCTATACATTACTTTGAGGGCAGTTCTGTCAGATTTGTGAACTTCGCCCTAACACCTTTCTGACTGGTCCACTTTTCTTTAGGTTGTGAATGAGAAGCTGCAGCACTGTACAGAGCTTACTGACCTGATGAGGAACCACTTGAGTGAGAAGCACAGTCTGAGACTGGAGTGGATGATTGTCATCCTCATTACCATTGAGGTCAGACTCTTCTTCCCTCCATGTATTGTATGCAGGACCCATTTCATGACATAGATCAGGGGTTTTCAACTGGTTTTGTCCCAGGGACCACCATTCTGAGTAGAAAGTACTTTGCGGCCCACTGATGTGCGTGTTTGTAACCGCCATGCCCCCTCTTCCCGCACAGATATTCTGCCTATAACACTTAAATATGTGAAATTATCAGGGTAGATCACTAACCGCCGCCGCCGCCACGTCCCCTCCCCCCGTGCACATATTCCACCTGTAGCACTTAGTTAGTGTAATTTCTTCGCTGAATATGGGTCTACATCGGTATATTTTAGGCAATGCGACTTGGCTATTCAGATTGACACATTTTTCTTATTTTAGATATTTTTCACGATATTCAAGAGTAATCTGGAAATGTGTTGAAATATCAAAGCGAATAAAAAAAAAAATGGTGAACTGATCAACATAGGCTCATGTCGCGGACCCCCTGCAATGCCGTCGCGGACCCCCGGTTGAAAACCCCTGACATAGATAACAGCGAAACGGTTGACTCTTTGCAGCATACGCCTTTCTAGGCTCAAGATTATTTAAAATAGATGGTGTGTTGAGCCATTTTCAACCCATAAAATGCTGATTTAAAAAAAAAAAAATTCAAAATGTAAATATTGTCAATATCAACACCAGCACTGATGTGTTTCGTCACAGTCCTGTAATATTATTTAGGGTACAGCTCAAAAAACACATGTAAGGATGCAGTTACACTTTAAGGAGTTCAACCAGATATGTAAACTTTATTTCATGACAGCTGGTGCAAGATGTATGATGTTTGTATTTGTTGCCATTTCTGTCTCTTTTAGGTGATGTTTGAGCTTGCCAGAGTGATCTTTTGAAGAACATTTTTGGTTGCCTGGGCACAAGATTTATTTTCGTCATTTGCACTAAAAAAAAAGTATAAATAAATAAATAAACTACCTAACAGTGTGTTCTCCATTTCCTATCACGATACATTATGATATTACAGACATATCTTTCCAGACAACAGGTTACTTAGCAGGTAAATTAGCAGATCACGAACTGATACGCCTTAATAAGTATAGTTGTCTCTTGTTTATCTCTCTGACATGAGATCTCTTATTTGTTTAACAATAGCCTAAACTGTCAGACTGACAGTCACCAGGTGTCCCGCTTTGTGTTGTAGTCCTGTAGCTGTAGCTTTGTGTTGTAGTCCTGTAGCTGTAGACCATGGGGCCTCAGGCCACTAGACCCGGTTACCTAAGATAGCCCTAGCTCCCACTGGCCCGGCAGTGGAATCACAGCTATTTTTACCCTTTCGCTGGGTATCCCACATATTGTGTGTTAATGTCCCACATTCTAATTGGTCATTTCATTTTTATTTGCCCGAAATAAGGAACTCTGCTCTGTCGCACAAACCAGATTTACGCTAACTTTGCAGACAAGGTCAAAGATACCAGCTTTGTGGCCACAAAGAAAACACATTTTTTTATTGAATTATATTATGTTCTTGGGTAACCTTTCAGCCTCAGTAACATGTTCTACACAAATGTACTACTCGTCCCACATTTGTATGTTTGCATCTGCTGCTCAGGCAGGCTGGTTTCACTTGGCAATTAACAAAGCATACATGTATAATAACTTTAATCACCAGGCCAACCTACTATGGTTATATTGGGATATTTATTGCATAACTCGAGTGTGCTTAGAACCATCTAGGACCGCGCGCGCGAGAGAATAAAAGCGGTTGTTGAGGCGCCCTTACTACCCTCAAGGCGCGCGAAAATAGTCACGTGATCACAACGTAAATGCTCCGGAAAGCACCAACATCCAGTGTCTCCGTATTGCACAGGAAAAGAACAATTTTACAGTTCTTACTACTGCTCAACTACTTCAGTTGTATCATCTGCATTTGACGAACAATTATAAGGTATGTTGTCAATATGCAAACAGAACTATTTAAATGGTATAAATGACTGAATCTGCACTAAACGCGTCGTCCCTTACCGTGCGGGACAAACAAGACAAGCGTTTCTTATCTGTGCTTAGCAAGATTCTTGTGCCTGTTTGAAGTCTCATATAGATAACTTTTGTGTAAAGTTAACTGAAATAAGTAACTTTTACCAAAAAAACAACCTTGTCCCTTCACATTTTGTTAGTGAATTTCTATTGGATAGTATGAACATCATCAGTGACTTCTAAAAACATACAAAGCTCAAGTCACAGAGTGACGTCTGATGGCAACGATAACGTTACCTGTCCACCTGGTTAATGTTGAAATTGTGACATCGTTGTGACCCTCTCACAGTATTTACATTCCTATCGGACCTAGCTGTCTATCGCTAGCTATCACGAAAAATGTCATGTTAAACTGCATTAGGTTCAATGGGACTCCCTTTGTCTCTGTTGGCAGAAACTAAAATAAACGGTCCGACTGAATTAACCCATCAGGACACTTTCAGAGATGGGCCAACCTGTCTGTTGATGTATGTACATTAACCAACGGTGCATTTATTGGAGGTGGTGAAGTCTGACAAGTCTGTCGGAAGTTAGCACATTTTGCTAACATCGCGTACAGTAGCCTAAACCTGGCTAATAAGTTACGTCAGAACATTTCCTGTTTGAGTAATAATAGAAATAAAATGTAATTTCCACTAGTTGAGTAGATGTTGTTAAAATGGAAAAATACGGCCTTATATGTCGGTTGTATGTCATGTAGCTTTCTGTATTAGCTTGTTGTTGTTATTGTTGTTATTGAGCTTGGACTGTTTTTTTTGTGTTTTATTTTATGTATATGTCTGTGTTCTTACATTTGCAGTGATGTAAGGATGGAGCTGGCCCATCATGGTCTGGTTCTCCTACAGAGGCTGAATGCTCAGAGGGAGTTTGGGTTCCTGTGCGACTGCACTGTAGTCATTGGAGATGTTTTCTTCAAAGCCCACAAGGCTGTCCTGGCTGCCTTCTCTAACTACTTCAGAATGCTTTTCATTCATCAGGACAGGTACTTTGGTTCTCTTGGTGGGGAAACGGCCTTAAGCGTACAGCTGGCTGACGCCCTCTGTACTGCATGTCTAGTAACGGTACATCAAAGAAAGTTGAAAGGAATGGCTGTGTTAACTTGCAATGCAAAGCTTAGACATTAATGCATTTTTTGTGTATCTTGCAGTGAGTGTGTACGTCTGAAGCCGGTAGACATCCAGCCAGAAATCTTCAGCTACCTCCTGAACCTGATGTACACTGGAAAGCTGACCCCCCAGCTTATTGACCCGCTGCGACTGGAGCAGGGTGTCAAGTTCCTGCATGCTTACCCTCTTCTACAGGAAGCCAGCCTGGACCTGCAGCCCAGCGCACAGTCTGCTGTGCTGACCAACTCCCTCTACGGCATTCAGATCGCTGAGCACCACTCCAGTAACCCCTCACCCCGCAAGCGCAAACGCCCCCCCTCCTCCCCCCTGCCCACTGAAAATGTAGTCTGTGTACCCAAACAGGAACTTGGAGGTGTGGAGATTGCTGTTTCCAATTCTCCCCATGTGTCTGCAGAGAGGAAGGTGTCCTGTAGTCCCACAGCCCCTTCTGCATGCCCTCCGCATCCACACATGCAAGTGGGCATAATTCAGCGCAGCGCCTCCCGCAGGAAGCACCACACCTGCAGCCACTGCGGCAGTCTGTTTACCCAGCGCAGTCAGCTGAGGGAGCACATGGTCCTGCACATCCAGCAGGGCGCACAGCTGAATCTCACTACCTACAGCAACCAGCAGGGGGAGCATGTGGGCTCACAGCCGCAGGTGCAGGAGCCGAGTGGAAACAGAAGTGGAGATGCAACACCTGACAGCTCCCTTGCTGAGCCTGAAGCAGAGGAAGAGACGGTGCGTGCTGACAGTGATGTTGTCAACAGCGATGGGGAGTTGCCAGCCATGCTGGTGCAGCAGGGTGGAGAGTCCACACCGCCACCTTCAGACATTGCTGACATTGACCGCCTTGAGGATGTGTCTGCGGTAGATGTGAGCGATGCTAAACGGCGGCGTTTCCAGTGCCCGACCTGCGGGCGTAAGTTCTTGCAGCGCAGCCACTGGCGTGAGCACATGTACACCCACACAGGCAAGCCCTACCGCTGCAGTGCCTGTCACAAGTCCTTCTGCCGTGCCAGTCAGGCGGCACGCCACACCTGCCGCTTGCTCACGCAGGACGCCTACACCATGGTGGACCCTCAGTGTCTACTGCTGTGTGATGGGGTGGATAGCAGCCAGACTGAGGCCCTCTTCCTGCCCTCCAGCCGGCCGTATAAGTGCCACTCCTGTTCTACCCTCTTCTGTAGCCCAGCTGAGGTCTTTAAACATCACTGCAGCCAGGCTATCAATGCTCAGGGTTTTGTACGGCCTCAAGATAAGACCCAGAGCAGTGGATCAAGAGGTTCAAGCCCAGTCCTTCCCGATGCTGATGAAAGCTGAATTTGGGCCTAAAATCTTTTTCTATGTACTGTACATTGTTTATGTGGCGAAAGCTTACAAGTTTTCATGTAGTTGCACCTTATGCAACGTGGTATTTGACTTTAATTTTTACATATTCATATTGATCCTTTTTGTCTGGACAACACTTAACACATTTTTTTACTGTATTTGTTGACAATAAACAGATTTTTGTAAATAACAGGTCCTGGGTATGTTTGTCTCTTCATTGTCTTCTTGTAGGGATGTAGCTCTGCATGCTCAAGTGTGCTCTATCTGGGGCCTTATTTTCTTTTACGTAGTAGAGGTACAAGCATCCATTGACTTATTAACCATGTTGACAGAAAGAGCTTTGT
Source organism: Clupea harengus (assembly GCF_900700415.2). Taxonomy (NCBI): domain Eukaryota; kingdom Metazoa; phylum Chordata; class Actinopteri; order Clupeiformes; family Clupeidae; genus Clupea; species Clupea harengus. Next base: position 25,011,071 of record NC_045165.1, read on the forward strand.
TCTAGCTTCGTTCCTTACCAGTCTCTTGTGCAAATCATTGTACCACAAACATCCACGCCAGTATTAGCAGTTTTCTTCAAAAGTGGTACGTAAGCTTGACATATGTTTCTGCTATGTTACATCAAAGCCACAGCGTTTGGTCTGTTTTGTTGGCCCTTGAGGCTTTTGATAAGAGTCTTGCTTTACATTCTTCAGATCTTTCAGACAACTCCCCTAATGTTGTAATTTTTACCTCTTTTCTCCCGTTAACAAAGAAGCATCAATTTCTTTCTAAAATGAAATGATAAACACAGACATTCAAGGATACTTTTATTTAAATAAAACATACAGTAGTTTGAAGTTTATTAACAGCGTGGAATCTGAAAAGTTACAGGTACTGTTCTGATGTATAATGTTTAGTTATTTGTTAATGTGTCATGTAGTTGTATTTGTACAAATACCATATGATGTATACAGTTTAGATGCCATATAAAATGATCAAGGAAAAAATCAATCAATCCTTGGCCATACTCCCCTGATAAACCTGCCATTTCTGACCGATACACACACGTCCTTGTATGCACCCATGCACACAGACACTGAATTAGGAGTGGACAGATAATCACATATTACTGCCCCCCTTAGCCTTGCCTCATTCTCTCCTACCTGTAAGATATTACACTGTTCAGAGAAAGTCAGATTGCAAATGTTGCCAAATATATCTTTTGTATGTATCTCATTCAAATGTATTCTGTGTTTCAAAAGCAGTAGTCCAATAACTGTTATGAATAATTATGCAACAATAAAAACAAAAATGAATGTAGAATTTGATTGTTCACGTTACATTATATTGTAAAACAATACAAACTAAACGAATACATTCAATACTTGAAATAAGGACTCTTAAATGAGATGACCAATTAAACAACAGAATGCTTGTTATTACATACTTTGGTTAGAAACAGACTCCCCTGTTGGGCTGCTGGATGACGTACATAATTGATCCTACTCTTCAGTGTAAGGAAAATATATATATATATATATATCTGACACAAATGCCTGATTAAAGCATTTTCCAAATTAAAATCAATCATAATTCTCCTTGGTAGAGTAAAAATGAACTTATAATTCAATTGGAAGTCAACATAAATTAATTTGATAACTGAACAGCGAAAATGCTTCATCATGGTCATGTGCACTGCTGATAGTGCCATTAGCTAACCACATTGCCAAAACCTAAATGGCAAATCAGCACAATAGCTGCTTTCAGAACATTGTCTTCAGAGCTGAGTTGGACTCTGTGCTGGGGTGTTGAGATGGAGTCCTTAGTCTGTCTTGCATAATTCAGCAAGGCGGTTCATCTGATGTTACTCTGAAGAACATCGAGCGATTTACCTTCCTATTCCTGCATTCAACCTGCGTAGGGGACATCTTAAAAGAGTAAATACATAAGATTTTATGGAATCTGCAGTAATTAAATATCTGATATTAACTGCGTTCAGTAACTGAGTAGGTAATCATGTACTCACCAGCTTGCCATGCCTGTGTTGGCTATATTGCAATAACTGCTTTTTAAGTTCCATTAAGGGTTGAATCTGAATTCTCAGCAGCATCTTGGAATTCAACCTCTGATGAGGCCTGCAGTTCAGCAGCTGGTCCTTCGTCAGGCGTCAGGCCAGCTGAGTCCTTCTTGGGTGGGACTTCCTCTGTGCTTGCTTCAGCCACACCTCTTGCCCATTTAGACTGAATTGGATCACTGAATTCTGCTTCCTCTTTAACATATTCAACTGTCAAGATTGGAGGTGTGGCAACAGCGCCTCCCACTTCCACCTTAGGGGTCATGTCATCCATTGCATCCTCCCACACGTCATCCTCTGTTTCTGGTGTATGAGCTGTCTTTGTCTTTGAAATAGTCACTTGCTGTGGGATTTGGCCCATGACAGCTGGCTTTTCTGCTGGAGCAACTGGAGCTAAGATGTTTGCACCCACAATTGTTTTTTCTGGCTCAAGTTCACTTATAGCAAGAGTCTCTACAACTGCCATGGCTCGTACTTTTGGGGATGTTACAACTGCTGTCTGTACTTCTGACTCTGATGGAGAAACTACAACAGCTGTGTCTACTTTCAGGGCCGTCTCAGCAGATGTATCCACTTCTGGCACAACTACAACTAGTGCTTCGACCACAAGAGCATTTGCGACAACTGTTTTGACTTCTGGGGAAGCTACAATGGCTGTCAGAACTTCTGGTACAGCTACAACAGTTGCTTGTACTGCTGGAGTAGCAGCAACCTCTGCGATTACAGCAGGGACAGAAGCAACCTCTGTGATTGCCACCAGGGCAGCTGCAGCCTCTGTGCTGGCCATCGAGACAATTGTCACTTCGGTGATTGCCACAGGGGCAGTAGTCACTTGTGTGATTGCCACAGGGGCAGGAGTAACTTCTGTGATTGCCACAGGGGCAGGTGTCACTTGTGTGATTACCACAGGGGCAGGAGTAACTTCTGTGATTACTACAGGGGCAGGAGTAACTTCTGTGATTGCCACAGGGGCAGTTGTCACTTGTGTGATTACCACAGGGGCAGGAGTAACTTCTGTGATTGCCACAGGGGCAGTTGTCACTTGTGTGATTACCACAGGGGCAGGAGTAACTTCTGTGATTACTACAGGGGCAGTTGTCACTTGTGTGATTGCCACAGGGGCAGTAGTCACTTGTGTGATTACCACAGGGGCAGGAGTAACTTCTGTGATTGCCACAGGGGCAGGAGTAACTTCTGTGATTGCCACCGGGGGAGTAGTCACTTGTGTGATTGCCACAGGGGCAGATGTCACTTGTGTGATTACCACAGGGGCAGTAGTCACTTGTGTGATTACCACAGGGGCAGGAGTAACTTCTGTGATTACTACAGGCGCAGTAGTCACTTCTGTGATTGCCACAGGGGCAGTAGTTACTTCTGTGATTACCACAGGGGCAGGAGAAACCTCTGTGATTACAACCTGGGCAGCAGTAACTTCTGTTATTACCACTGGGGCAGCTACTGGGGCAGCAGCAACCTCAGCCCTTACCTCTGGTTCAGCAGTGACCTCTGCACTTTCCACTGGGGCAGCAGCGACCTCTACACTTACTACTGGGGCAGCAGCGACCTTTGCCCTTACCTCAAGTACAGCAGCAACCTCTGTGGTCACTTCATGAGTAGCAACATCTGTGCTTACCTCTGAGGCAACTATAGTCTGCGCTGGTACTTTTGGAACAGCAACAACAGCTGCTTCTTCCTCCAGTGGTGACTCCACCTCTGCTGTTTCCTCTAGCTTATGTATTACTGATGCTTCTACAACTGCTGTCTCTACTTCTGCAGTGGCTACAACTGCTGTTTCTTTTTCTTGGGTATCAGTAATCACTGTTTCTTTCTCCAGTGAAGCCCTCTGCATTGTCTCTAAAGCCAGCTCACTTTCTATTGAAGCCTCAACTTCCAGGGCTGCAACAGTTGGTGTTTCTTCTTCCATTTTTGTATATACAGTTGTTTCTAACTCTAGTGCCATTACCACTGGTGCTTCAACTTCAACTGCAGATACCACCGGCGTCTCTTTTTCTATCTCCATCACTAGAGGTATCACTAATTCTGGCTCAGACACCACTGGTGTTTCAACCTCCTGGGCTGTCACCACAGGTATCTCTACTTGTGGAGTAGGTGCTACTGGAGTTGCTGCCTCTAGCTCTGTTACTGCAGCTGTTCCAACTACCAGCTCTGGTGTTAATTTGGGTGCCTGAGCTTCCTGTGCAGTTTCAGTTATGGGCTCTTCTTCTTCTCGAGATGTTACAGATTCCATCTCAACCTCTGGTTCAGTGATAACAGGTACTTCTACTTCCAGAGCTGTTACTTCTGATGCCTCTGTCTCCAGAGCAGCGACTGGTGTGTCCAATTCTGGTTCAATTAAAGATGATGTTTGTACTTCCACAGCAGTTAAAAGTTCTGCTTCAGCAAGAGACTCAGAAGCTGGTGGTTCAGCTGGTATTGATGGTGCAGGTTCCTGAGTTTCCACCTCCTCCTCCACCGCTTGTCTTTCTGCCTCAGTGTCCTCTACTTGGGCCTCCATTTCTGATAACTCTGTTGTCAGTACCTCTGAATCTACTGCAGGAACTTCTCTATCTGCTGATCCTCCCAACTCAAGTTCTGAGGTAGCTTTTCCTTCATTTTCCACTGATTCAAATATGCCTTCTGGACTTGGAATTTTGGAATCTGCGGAGTCTTTCTCAACATTACTTTCAGTGGCAATTGAAATGTCAGTCTCAGTCTCTGTGACCTCAGCTCCCTGAGTAGCTGGCTGTTCTTCTACAATGGCATCCTCTGGTGCTTTTTCAGATGGCAAAGGAACTTCAGATGGCAATGGAACGTCCTCTGGAGGCAATGACTCATCTCCAATAGCAGATAGGTCTTCCACCTCCACATGCTGAATGATTTCTGGAGGAGGCAGGGGGCAGGGCTCTTCACCTGGTTCTGCCTCAGTTTCTTCCCAAGTTGTTTCTTCTTTCTCAGCCACTTCCAGTTTGTCAGTTTCCTCCAGAATTAGAACCTCATCTGCTGATGCTACTTCTAATCCTGACTCAACAACAGGTTCTGATGACTGCAATTCTATGTCCTCTATTTTAACTTGGATTCCACGATCATCTGCAAAACATACTGCATGTGCATTTTCCATTGCAACCTCTTCAGTGACTGAATCTAGCACTGGCTCAACGACATCTACTGTTTCCTGGACCTCTGTAGACTGCACTGTCAGTGCCACAACTGGGATCTGAGCTTCAGGCATCTGTGAGCTTTTATCTGTTGGAATGCCTGACACTGAAGAGACGACTTCATGTGCTTCACTCTCAACTAGTTCAGCAAGAGTCACATGAAGGATGTCAGCATCTGCTGTCTCAATTTCTGGGATACCTTGCTCTTTCTCTCCTACAGTCACTTCAGCCAGGATTGCTGGCTCTGCACATACAGGTTCCTCTACAGCTGAGTCCATGGGGCCTTCCATTGCAGGTCTTGGTGTTTCTTCTGCAATAACATGCCCTTCCAGGTACTGTACTTCTCCCTGCACTGCGCTGGTAATGGCAACATGGATTGGTACAAGTTCTGCGAGACCATTGACTAACTCTGTCTCTTGCTGATCCTCAGTCTGAATTACATAGGACGCCTCATCCATTTCTTCTTCACCTTCCTCTTCAACATCAATGGCTTCTGCTTTGTTTTCTTCCTCTTCCCAGCGGTCCTCCTCTTGGAACTCAGTTCTTATTTCTTCCACCTCAGCTTCATATAGTTTATCTTCTGTAATTACTGCTGTTTCAGGTTCCTCTGCCAAATCTTCTTCAGATACATATTCAGTAGGCACAGTTTCAATAACTTCAGACACTGCCTCTACCATTGTCATTGGAGGCCTTTCCTCAGTAATGTCAAGTTCTTCAGTTGTAAGACCTGTGCAAATGTTGGTTGCTTCAAATTTCTCATGAGCAACAAAAATCGTTGTCTCTTCAGTAATGGATAACCCTAATAACTGTGGGGTTAGAGACATGGCTGCCACTTCCTCGATCTTCTCATTATCTTTTACTGATAAGTTACTTGAAAGTATGCTGACAGTTTCCACAGCTTCCTGCAGGACGATGTCTGTGTCTTTAATATCCCCCTCTGAGGCAACTGGTGTTGAATTACCTGAGGACTTTGGAGACTCTGATAGGTGAGAGACAGCTGTCACATAGGACAATTCAGTCTGTGGCTCAGCAGCTGTGAATGCTTCAGATGTCCACTCTACAAAGTCTTCTGCAAGTGTATCATCTTGGAAAGCCTCCTCACCAGGAGGTGATACAACACTCTCTTCTGGTATGTCACTGAGTTGCTGATGCTTGGTTATATAGTCTGTCAGATCCTCAAAGTCTTTTGGGGCTGTTGCCACAATCGGAGTGCCAAGGTCGAGGGGAGCTGGGGGCAGTTCCTGATCAGTTTCCTGTGTAATGTCTCTGGACTCTTCATCTTTTGGTATTGTTTGCACCATGCTTGGTTCGATTATATCAAATTCAGACAAAGGCACCACTGATGGTGTTTCATCATCTTCATCTTCTGATCCAACATCTTTACCAGCCTCATCAGAAGATGACTGCTCCTGTCTTCCATCAGATCTTCGCTTCTTGCGTCCTGAGATTAGTTTCTTCACTGAGAACGAAGTTTCTTCTTTTGTGGTTTCACCATCAGAGGGGATTTGCTCACTTGATTCTCCTGCTCTTAATTTCCTCTTTGGGGTTACTAGTTTCTTCAGAGACTTCCATGTTGATCCCCCATCACCTTCAGCAGGGCTGCCGGACTGTTCTAGAGAGGAAGACGCATGCTCATCATCTCCTTCCTGGGAACTTTCCAGTGTAGATTCTGCAGTCTTTCCTGGGTCATCCTCAGGCCTGCTGTCCTTCTCAGCTGCTACCTCATCCTCTGAGTTTGAACCTTTCCTGCTCCTTTTCTTTGCAGATCCTCCACATATCAGTGCCTCCCAGGAAACAGACAAATCAGACTTCTTTTTGGGCTCCTCTGGACAAGGTTCAACTTGCTCTGGCTCCTCACTGGGTTTAACATCCTCTTGTGTTTCAGAAGCTGGGATATCTGCGGAGGTCTTTTCTGTCACTTCGTCTTCACTCTCCGATGGACGCTTAGCTCGTTGTCTTTTTGGGGTGACAAGTTTCTTGAAGGAACTCCATGATCTTTTCTTTTCCCCATCCGAGGTTCCTTCACCATCAGACTCATGTTTAGACTCATCCTTGCTTTTGTCCTCTGGAGAGGAGAGGGGGGTTTCCTCTGTCTGTACAGTGTCTGTTTGGGCCTGTTCTTCAGCAGTGGTTTCAATTGTCTCTGGTATTTTTAGTCTCCTTGAAGAGAGCCTTGAGAAAAGTCTCTTTAGAGGACTACTTTCAACTTTTGGTTTCTCTTGAGACCCTAACAGTTTGGCCTCACTTGTTCCTGCAGGGGCATCTTCCACTTTGCTTTCATTGGCAGGCTCTGCTGCTTCTTCTTCAACAGCTTTTACAGCCTCCTCTTTCACAATTGTTTGGAGCTCTTCCCCATCATCTTGGTCTTTTGATGGTTCCTCTTTCTTATTTTTCTTCAAACCGGTGAAAATCCCAGTGGTGAAGAATCGCTTAATTGGAGACATATCATCCTCCCCCTCCTCTGGACAGGTGTGTTCCAGTACTTCAGGAACACCTTTTGCAGGTGTCACCTCTTCATTGGGAGCTGGTGCGTTTGTGATCTCTTGTGCAGTTGCTTCGTCGGCAGGTTCGCAGATTGGTTCAACAGCGGCAGAATCAGGTGTCAAATCAACACAAACAGGTTCTTCCTCAGACTTCTTCTCCTCTGCATCAAGCTCTGTGGTGATGGTGGGGCTAGTGTCTTTGGAGTCATCAGATTTCACTAAACCCTCCCTCTCACTCTCATCATCTGGTTGACTTTCCTCTCCCTTATCCTTAGTCAATGTGAATTTTAATTCAAAGAATTTTATAATTTTTTTAAAACCCACTTCATCTTCCTCAGGCTCACTTGATTTTGTCTCTGCTTTGTTTTCTTCTGTCATTGGAGCATCTTCAGAAAGTGTACACCCCTGTTCTTCATTTACATTGATCACTGCAGGTTCGACGGCCTCTTGGATTACTGAAGGACCGTCTGCTTTCAAGTCTGAGCTAGCTGAAATGAGCAAAAAGATATACATTACTCCACATTACAACAGACCGATAAGCCTTAAATGCATTTTAAGATTGAAGTTTAATCTAATACAGTAATGCTGAGACTGAGATTTGTTAATCATCAGCTTCCATGCTAAAGGAATACAAATAAAGTGTGTTATGTGTATATTATTTTGCCACCATTAGATGAAAATGAGGTGTGATGGGGACATTTTGTGTGAATTAAGTTGAACTCATTAGTACTAACTAAATCATAACCACTAGTGCTATAACTGCACTCACCCTCTTCCAGGGCCCTCTCCTCACAAAGACCATTTAACTCCTCAGTTTGGTCCTCTGCTCCATTTATACGGGAGATCTGTCCATTCTTCTGTAGTAACTAAAGGAAATGGAAGAGAAGAAAGATATAGCTGCCATTCCTCTGGAATTGGTCAAAACGAGAAAGAAAAACGTGTCTGTCCATTTATCTTCAGAGAGTGTAAACTGGGTTTAGACCAAAAAGCTTGCATGAGCTAATTGCTGATTCCAATGTTGTCTTTTATTACATAATGAATCTGCTGACCAGCAGTCATTAGCCGTATTCAAGTTTTTTCACCACCTCCTTCCCAGATCCACCTCTCAAGAACAATTTTTATAGATATAAAGTAAGTGGATATACCTTTAATCAGCCCATCCTGTGCAGTAGCAAAGTGTCTCTGACTTGGCAATATTCGTTGCAGTACAAAATAGAAAGCAGTTCTAGTTTGACAAGATCAAACCTACAACAATTTCCTCATCATCTCACTGTCATGATGATTATATCCATGATATATAATTAACACCACCATGACAGACCAATTCCTGTGGTGTAATTGTGACTGTAATGGCACTTGCAAATCAATACAAATGGATCAGTCTATCTGGCCATCAGTATCACTGTGTTTCACTTAAAACCAAAACATCTTGCGTGAGCACATCAAGCAGTAATACTATCTAGATTACAATGCAGTAAGATTTCGCAGATACTGCTGAAATGTATCACGTCCATGCAGTAGAAGAGGAATGTCGGTAGGTGTAGTAAGTGCAGAGAAAAGCCTACCCCTAGGGGGAGCTAACGTTGGGGTAAGGGGTTAAGGCACAGTGTTAGAGAAACAATAGGCTGAGAAGAAGTTGGGCCCTGGGCATGTCAACATGTCATGTTGGTGTGCAGTGTGTGAATAAAGAAGCGTTTAAGCAAATCATCGTTTGGTCGTGAGGATATTACAGTTGGTCACTCTTTGACTGTCAAGGCCACCACTGCCCCACTGACCTGAGTTCCAGTGCAGCAGATGTAGGAGTTCTTCTCCCTCCAGAGAAGCTCAATAGGGAGAAGAGAAAATGACCTTTCTTACTGCCTTGCTGGCAGGATTCAATCATGCCTCCAATTGTAAGAGGAATAAAATGACGACAATTATTGGTGACTATACATGTATCCCTCATTATGGGGTTAAATTCATGCATGTCATAATAAATGTCATGTCAATAATACAGCTGGTAAAGAAATTAACTAATTTACGACTTATTGCGGCCTAACCGAAAATCATTTAAATCACTGCTGAAACTCATAATGATGAGTGGAATAAGCTTGACATGCAGCATGTTATGCTGATTTGCACGAACACTGCCAAAATAAGTACCTCATGACAGATATGTTTCCAGGCACATTTAAAGTGGTTTGTAAAGGGTATATGGCACCCTGCTAATATGTATGTATGTATCCGCTTTACTATGATCCAGTACGACCAGATGCAAGCCAGTCAAATGATCTCCTTATATGCTATTTTCTTACTTTGTTTTAAATATCAGCAAACTTCACTTCAGGCAAGTCGGATCCTCACAGGCCAATGTTAAAATGGCTTGTGCCTTCATTCCACTATGAACCAGTGGGCATTAGGAAGGTTTCAAACTAAGTATGTCTAAAATCAACATATCTACTACAAACAGTGAAATTAAGCGATCTCAGTGTTGTTTTGTTGTATTTTTTTCTGCCCTTTCCATACAGGAATCTTAGGCCAACTCAGCACATGATTCAGCAAAAATGGCTGCATCTCAACCAAAGTGTGCGTCTATCAACACATAACAGAATCTGCAGTGTTCCACAGAGTGACCCTCAGTTTAACAGTGAAATGTTCAGTAATTTTATGATGCAGAATGTTTAAGAAGCAAAAGTGGAACGCTAAACAGGATGGGAGAAATGCTATCCTAGACTGACTGCTCCTAGACTGCTCAGTAGATTGACTTGGTTGCACATTCACAGTAATTACATCATTTACTGGAATTACTGTCACAGAAGCTTAATCTGTTCACAGTAAGAGTAACAATAACCATGGTGAATTAAACAAAATACAGGTGAAATACAAGAGATGTCGATGTTTAAATCAATACCTTCACCACACCACAGAACACATAATTCAAACAACTGAAGAATCTTACTTCAATCAATCCTAACAGTCAGAATACCTCATTGGATTCAAATGGCATGTCTACCAAGGCAAGTAGCCTATTCCATCTAAAGATACAACCAAGAATCATTAACATTTTTATAAACAACAAACACTGTAAATACTTCGCTAGGACTGCAAATATTACAAGGCCGAATCACTTCTGTCAGGATATCCTTTACCAACCCCACTCTCACTAGTGCCATATTGCTTAACTAATATGCCTTAGAAAGTTGTATGCGATAAGGACAACAACTACATAAATAACATGCCATTCTGAGGTTCCAGTATTTCCAGGCAGGCTTGATATCGAGGATGTGTAGCTAATTAAAGAAACTGAATAAATCAATAGGGCTGTGCTATCCAAACAACCCCCAACATTCATTGAAAGATCTCCCTGACAGACTTCCTGTTAAGCCATACCGTTTCTCATCAATAAGCTCTCTCTGCAGACTCGAGAGAAAAAAGATCTACCCTCTGTCACCAGGGAGGAGGGGATGGCGGACTCTCAGGAGTCAGATGTGTCAGAATATCCCAGTAGGGATAATGTCCCACTAGGACTTGTGCACAGACGAAACCCTGCTGAAAAGGAAAGACAGGTCCCACAGTGGCTATCCTTGGGTGAATGTTCTATAAAAACTGTGCAATCTACCTAAAAGGATTGTAGGTTGATGAAGTACTTACACAAAGCCTGTGTTCACAAAATATCAAAATAGGTTTGTCAAAGACAAACACTGACAACCCAGCGCAGGGAATGTTTAGACTTTTGAGTGGTCCAAATAAAAAAGTTTATCTGTGGGATCCTGAGTATGGCAGACACATGTTAACAACAGATCAATAGCATCAATGCCTCTGCTAGACCAGCCCATGCACTAAAGTGAGGCTAGCTCATCTGAGCATCTGAAATCTTAAGTGCAGCTGTGGAGGAGATTATCTGTCAAAGTAAAAACAGTCCACAAATGCCCAACCACCTCACGGTCTGCAGATGAAAGACACATCAAATAAATGGTAAAACATACTTAATTTACAACTGTTTCAGCTAGGTGCGTCCAGACACAAGCAACCTTTATTAAGTATTTTAACCATACATCAATGTTAACATATCATCCATACCTACAAACATATACAAGTTACAACCTTTGAAATGAATTTGCTTATCCTTCACTGACTGATAAATGATGGCCCTATCGTAACTATGCATAGTTGCATGTTTTTGAGGAATAATCAGACACATAAGAAAAACAGATGTTTCTGATATATTCTGTCAGAAAGAACTGTTCAATCTCTCTCCTCAATGCCAAATAATGAAAGTGGTGGACACCACTCACACAGTCGATACACCTCCAATCTTCTAATATCAGTAAATAAGACCCAAACTGAGATCAAAATTGCACTGCATAGTTATTTAGAGGGGAAATGGCCTTTTGGCACTGCTGCCCCTGTTCGTCTCTGACTTTGCGTAGCCACGCATCTACTCTCACCAGGCTGCTGCAGCATCAGCACCTACTGCCAAACCGCGCATCACAGCGGACTTCTGGCTGAAGGAGCCCCGAGATATTTGAAATATACGCATTATGATCTCTGCTCTGTGTTAAATCTGTAATGTGTTGTTGGGACGGATAGCATTTGTTGATGCGTAGGTTAGCACTGAAATGTTGAAGCTGAGTGAAAAAAAAACTTTCCAACCCGGTAGAACGAATAGAATAAATGTCAAATAGACCAAAAAGATGAGCAGGCTATATGATCACACTGCCTCGTACAAGTATAAAATGATTATGCTGATAAATAATGACGAAAAAAGATGACATTCTGCCATGAATGAGAAAAAAACGAGCCAACAAACTACAAGAATCATACACTCAACCGGCTGTAGCTACTTCGAGTCCATAAAATATTGTGCTCTGTCTCTAAATGCGACAAAAATGTTATATGTCCTTCCATTTACCTTCACTTCGAGGTTTTGATCTGCCTCCTCCGCGTTCACCTCCACATTATGTTCCTGGGCTATCGCATCCTCCTCAGGCTTGCCGTCCTGCTGCGCAGATTCCGTCGCCCCCATGATAAAAGCCCGATGCGTTTAGTCACCTTCGTCCAGTGAGCTGCAAACAACGGCGAAGGCAAGGGGAATCCAAAACCCCAGTTCTGGCAATGGCGCGCTCCAGGACAGTCGAACTCACAAATGATGCTTGTCGAGTGCCCGCGAACTCTTTTGGGAAACTGTCTCCCCGGCTGTCATCACATGCACAAAACTCAGGCACGCCTTGCTGCATCACAAGGAGGCAAAAACAAGGAGCTGAGACGACTGCCTACCAGGGACTATCCCACCAAACTTATTTTTCTCTCCGAATAATCCAATGAAACGCAATTACATACGATTTATTAATTGTCTCAGGGTAAGGTTATTTCAGAGTGAGATTGTTATAGTGTTACCTCATCGTCCTGTTTTAACATGTGGACGTTTGTTGACCTGATGTGAAAAATGGTTCAGTGCATAGTAGAAAATAATATATTGTAACTTTGTAGCTTTAGCATTGTAGATGAACTTGGTGGGATGTATGTTTTAACTACATTTGTTTCCCCAATGTGTTCTAGACAACAACCATAAATTATTAAACACAGGGTGTGCCTAAAAGCAAGTGCAGTGTTGGTGGCACAAATTTCTTCCATATGCTGGTTAACAGGAAGTCTAATACTGGTCAAATTTTGGTGTGAGCTCCTGAAACGACCTCAGGCATGTTAGACTGCAAAGGCTATCTTGAAAGACAAGCCTGTACATTTCACAAGGACATGACAGTACAAGGGCCTGTGACGAGCATATATTTTGTGATATGATATACAACTATATATACAGGAGACCCATGTGTTTGATCATCTTCACTGACTGTCAAAAAAGCAATATACCTTAGTGAGCTTTCAGATATACTACTGTAGCTTGTGAGAAGCTCGTCTTATTACAGTAACTGCGTACTCATGACTTGCTGGTCATTACACGGGGCTTCTGTCTCCGCAGAGACCACACCAAATTGGCTGAAGTATGCCTCGTACTGTAAATTGACGGACATCAGAGAAGATAACAAAGTTTAAAGGTATCAGTACATCCTGATAGTGACACGATATGTAGCCTACAGCTTGTTCTGCCCCAAGTTAAGGCAGGGCCATTGGAACTATGTTCTTAGATTGAACTCCTCACATCATTGACCCTTAAACTTCACTTCCTGTTTAGTAAGTCAGACAGATAGCATCACTCAAAGGCACCTGGTGTGTGTGTGTGTTTGTGTGTGTGTGTGTTTGTGTGTGTGTGTGTTTGTGTGTGTATGTGTGTGTGTGTGTGTGTGTGTGTGTGTGTGTGTGTGTGTGTGTGCGTGTGTGCGCGCGTATGTGAGTCACTCAGGGGTTAAAGTTGTTCCTGAGGCAACATTTATTATGTTGTACCAGGGACATCAAGTGTCTCAGGCAGTCGTTGTAAAGCTTGAGCTTGTGATGTCATTCACATGCCCCTTCTTAATCAAAATTTTAAAATGTTATATATCCTTTTATTTACCTTCACTTCAAGTTTTCTTCTGCCTGCTCAGTGTTCACCTCCACATTACATTTCCTGTTTGTTCTCCTCAGGCTTGTCATCCCATAGCTAGCTGACTATATCAACTATTGAAGGAGTTGGCTCTTTTGCTGCGAGTTAATAATGGTCCAGACCATTACAAGAACCACATTTCTCCATATCTCCTTGCTTCCCTTGCTAACTCCATCAATACTTGATAAAGCAGGCTAGCTAGCTAACATTGCTAGCTCAAAATCTTTACGTAAGTCAAAAAAAGCATTAGTCTACAACCGTTCCGTTAGTAATTGTGAACCAGAGGCAGTATATACACAGTGATATTGGGCATAACAAAACCAGAGTAGGTGCTTGCCATTCACTAGTCCTTGGTTGCTTTAGTCAAACAGTGAGTTCATGAGAGAAAATTAGTGTTGAAATTCATTGAAAATGTTTTTATCAACAGTGACATGTCCATTGGGTTGATCAAGGTGTGCTGAGGTTTATGTAAATACTGTCAGGTGACTAGCTTCCATCCCTCAAAAATGTGTTGTTTGGATAGTCCTCCATGTTTGCCCATTTCTCTACAATGTTTTGAGCAAAAGCGAGGCAGTTTTGGCTCACTCAAGGATCCAGATGGATGCACATGTTTTTGAGTCAAAACTAGGCTCTTTAAAAATAGTGGAATCTTTATGAAATTCTGTTTCATAATTTTACTGCTTCCAGCAATGTTATTTTCTCCCTTTTTCACAAAGAGAAGCATTATGTGGCCTAAAATGTACACTGGTATTTATTTGACATGCACTCTCTGCTCCACATTCTGTGCTGATTGGTGTAAATGACAGGACAGCTTCAGATGAATGGAACTCCTTGTGATAGAAATTTGGACTTCACAGCCAAAAGATTTACCACACAAGAATTGGTTCAGCGTTTTCTGACAGTCATGGTGTGGACGTAAATGCCTGTCATAATGAGCTCAAAGAGTCAGTGTCCTGGTACGCCAGCACGACTATAATAATGGTCTAGGTTAGAGACACCAACAACCTTATTGCACCATCACCTTTGCCTTTAAGAGAACTTTGTGGACTCTATCTACATTTTCATGCATATATGTTGCAAAGGAAGAACCGTCTCTGAGATATATATTGCCCATTATGTGTTGTGTTGAGTTATATTTTATGGAATATAGAAATAATAATTACTTTTCAATATATTTATGTTTGCGAATTATGAATTATTTAATAATAATTATCATTATTGTTATAAATATTGATGATGTTGTTAGTTTGTAATGTGGCTTTTTGGGTTATCATAATTTTAACTGACTGACTAATGCACATAGGGACCCAAGTTATCAGTTAGCTGAAATACTGTTCCTCTTAAAACCATAATCTGTACACACAAATGCAGCACAGAGCTGGATGGACTCTCAATAAAGAACTTTTTTTTCCACAGGAACATTTATTTGGGTCAATTACGATCAGATTCAGAAATAAGGGTAGAAAATCCTCAAAAATCTTAACACGTACCACCAATAATTCTCCTTGAATCAGTGGATTGGCGCACCTAAAGGCTTAACACATTCTCATTAAAATAAGTTCCCCAGAACAAGTTTAGTTTTGTGGAAGGGATCACTAATCCTTTGAGTAGACAGTCCTAATTCTCTCAACTGGGAGGTGTAAAGACTAAATGCCAATGAGTAGTCATTCCTGGTTGCCTAAGGGCTGCCTACCTGCCTGCTCTATCCACCAAATTAAAAAAGGAAAGGCCTCAATTGCAATGACTGAGGTGATTATGGTAACCTTTCACCACTTAGCTGAATAACTTTATGAATAATATACTTGATAGGGCATGGGGTCATGGTGGTGAATTCCAAGGTGTTTTTTTATTATTGTTAGAGCTGAGAAGAGTAACCTGAGAATGATACATGTTAAACATTGAGCGAGTATATTTATTTATTTTACTATTTATTTATTGTAGTGTTTATTCGTAGTGTTCAAGAGTTTGTTGTTTTTGTATTAGAAAGACTCCTCCCACTGCCCGTTTCTTGTTGTTGGTTGTACTTTAATAGGCAATAAACCTCAAATCATCCAAGTTTCGAAATCTCTAGCCTTTGCTGTCTCCATACTTGGGAAAATGTTGAATGATGCTACAATATGTATTGTCTGTCGCTGATGTCTCAAAACCTGCCTATGTCAAGGCAAGTAGAAGCATCACACTGATGCTGCATTCAGCTCATGGTATTCTAATTGTGTCCAACATTTTCCAACATTTGACTCAAGGGCATAGGTTTACATAAGGTCCATGTCCCCACCAATATTTTGATAATTTGAATTGCCTGTTACAAATCTGTTATGTAGGACAAGGTGTTAATATCCCTTTCTGCATACTCGAGACTCTGTGGGTTGGTCGAATGATTGATGACATCCTATGGGTTATCAAGTGGGCGCCCTCATTTTTCGATGTTTCGCTGATTGACCCACGACACCTCCAGAGGGTTCAGCAGTGAGATCCGGCGTCCCAGGCTCACTCCCTAGATGCCATCACTCATCCGACAGCCCAGGCGGAGTCCTTTCTCTTTATCCACAGCCACTGACTTCCCTTTTCAGCAACCCTGGAAAGGTCTTTGACTGCCTGCCTGTGGGCCTTCCCCCACACTCCCATCTCTCGAAGAAGCCTGGATGTTGAGGTGGCTACAAATCCTCTGCAGCCTACTTCAACTGGGCAGACCTTAGCTTTCCAGCCTCGTTGTTGTGCGTCTGCTGCAAGGTCCGCATACCTTAGCTTCTTGCGCTCGTAGGCCCCCTCCACGGCACTCTCCCAGGGCACCGTGAGCTTGACGATATAGACCTGCTTGAGTGAGGCCGACCAAAGCACAAGGTCTGGTCGCAGATTTGTTGTTGCTATTTCTGCTGGAAATCGGAGCTTCTGGCCTAGGTCTGCCAGCATCTTCCAGTCCCGTGCCCCGCCTAGCTGTCCAGTTTCTGGTCTTGAGGTGGAGAGTGGCTTGGCCCCCGCCCTCCCGGACAAATGTTGTTGCCGGCCTACGAGATGGTGGAGGAAGGGTATTGACGTTCATCCGTCGACTCTCCAGCACTGCCGCAAGACACTGTAGCACATGGTTGTGCCGCCAGGTGTACCGGCCTTGAGTGAGGCCGGTCTTGCAGCCCACCAGGATGTGCTTTAGTGTAGCTGGAGTCGGGCAGAGGGAGCATGTCGGGTCTTCTCCGTACCACTGGCTAAGATTCTTGGGAGACGGCAGTACATCATAAGCGGCGCTGATGGTGAAGCTAGCTTTAAATGCCTCCATCTCCCACAGCTCCTGCCAGGAGATCTTCCTCTTCTCCACTCCTTCCCAAGTCATCCACTGCCCCTGCCTTGCCTGTGAAACAGCTTTTGCACACCTTGCTGCCTGTTAATTTGTAATTGCCTGTTACAAAAAAATATTGTGCACAATATATTTGCAAACTCATTCGTATTATTATTTATACTATTTTCGTTGCTTCGGGGGCTGCCTACCAATGCTGAGACCAAACCTACGCCCTTGATTTGACTAAATCAGTCAGCAAAACTTGAAACAACTTAAGCTTAATGCAGTGAACATACACAGATTTACCTGTGTCATGTATGAAAAGCTTACTGTTAAGAGGAAAGACTTTAACCAGTCTTGTGAAAATGGTAACCTGTTATGTAATGGGAAGTATGTCATGAGCGTGTGAGAAGTCTAGAGTGATTTGGGGAAGAAACACTGTGTTTACTCGCTGATTCTTTTTGACTAGCAAAGACCAACACTGACAAGAACTGCCATCCAGACACAAAAAGAAAACAGGATTCTGAAGTGAAAACAAACAGTTGAAATGTAAGAGGATAAGATGAGGATATTAAAGAGGATAGAGGGAATTAAAATCAACTGACTGGTCAAATGTTACTCTGGAGAGAAACAGTCTTCATCGTAATGCAATTTAGAGATTAAAAGCAGCCATGTGAACTGAGGATCACGAGATCGGTAAACAACCTCTGCTCACAGGGGCCTGAAACATCCCCACTCATCCTGCCAGCTCCCCAGACATGACTCCCATAATTCAATGTTCATCGGTGGACAACATATTCATCCCTCACTCACAAAGAGCATGACCCAAGGCTCCATTAAATACAATACCAGACATTTCAGATGCAAAAACTACTGTTATACAAGCGTAGTACTAGGAACAATGGAGTTTAGAGTTCTTTTAAATGAAACCTCTAATAAAAACCGAGGAATCACCTCCAGAGACATCATCAACTTCCTCCCAGTGACAGGGTTGGCAATGTTCCCTTACAGGTTTAATACCAGCATCCTTAAGGATGGTTGTTGAGAGAGACTCCTCCCTTTGTCAGGAAGATCTCTGCAATCTCTACAAACTCAAATCCCCTCACATGGACCACAGAAAGTGACAGATAAGATCTGACTTTTATACAAGTCTCAATTCAACTAATACAGATTCGGCTTTTAACTGCTTGCATTCTTCGGATGGACTCTAGACAGCAGAGAGGGCCAGAAGCACAAGCGAATCATTCATGTAGGGATTTATTGTGAAAGAGTCCCACTTCCTCTTCAACTCGTCACTGTGCTACCTTCATTGAACTGAATCCCTTCACTTTAATGAACCCTAATCTCTATTCAAATCCATCCTTGAATCCCCCATGCCTTCATCTCCTATCCTTATGTATGCTTGCTTCACTACTTTCATATGCTATTAATTACTATACCCACCACCCAGCATGGTCCAGCATACAGGAGCCCTTAACCTTTTGTTATTAGTTAGGCAGATGTTTCCTTAAAGGATCCGGATCTGTGTTTAGACATGGTGTGGTGGGAGAATGGCATTTATGGCATTATCCTAAACATGGAGGCAGATTTAGGAAAGATTTAGAATAGATGTTTGTTAAAAACATAACCTTGAAGTCCAAACTATTTGGTCAAATTTACTACCGAAAAATGAATGGTCAAATTTACTACAGAAAAAGAACAAACTATGGCTCCATTCCTCACGACTATATTGATGTGTTTGTGTATTTTTGTTTTCAATGACACTACAATAATAAGTCATTAATAACATTAATAAGTCATGTTCAAATATAAAAGCAAATAATATTATTCAGTTTTCTTATACCTACATTTTTCCATAAATGTTCATAAAGGCAGGCAAAGAGCGAGAACATCAAGATATTAGATATACTAATGAAGACAGTCAGAAGTATATTCTTACTGTACGAAAGTATTTTTATTCAGGTCATGTGCTGACCTTTCAACCTTCTGAGTAATTCAGTAGCCTGGCTCTCCAGTAGGCCAAAGGGTCTGCAAACCAATGACTTGCATCTTGACACCTTATCAAATGAATGGGAACGTATTACACTTAGAACCCTTTACCAGAGAGTCAAGCGGGGACAGTGCGGAGCTTGGGGACACGTTTAGACCTTTCTGTGGCCCCTTTTAACGAGGATCGTCATCACGTGCAGTCCTGGACACCTACAAATAATCCATGTTCTGCAAACCTGTGTACACAAATGAATAATTCCTAGGGGAGGACTTTGCGACTTAAAAACCAGCCCCATTTTCAGTCGAAACATTCTCTCTGACACCCTGCAACCTGTGTCCTGAAACTATAGTAAGATCGGAGAAAACAAGATGAGACAAAAGTGATACAGTGATTATCTCTGCAGCAGCCTATTTTTGGGCGTGGGAGACCACCTGAGGTCAACTCTAGAGACAGAATAGAGTTAAGTTTCCTTGAAGCTATTCATTTAGGAGAAACAAACACAGTAACACTTGTCCTTTTGCCACCACTCACAATTCCTGTCTTCATATTTCTAAAGAACACCACATGCAACCATTAAGACTACAGCATCCATTAAATACTGATATTAACATAAATATGTTTTTTTATTTATTTTAAGGAGGTGAAACAACAAGTGGCTGAGGAGACCTGAGCTATCCTGCGAACACATGACACACATGAAGCCTAATGAAATAACATGGACACTGGTGTTGCTGTGCAGATCCGCGACCTCCGCTAATGGGATCAGTTAATTTGAGTCACATCTCACAGCCTGGCTAACCCAAAACAGCTGATGTTTTCTTCAGACATTACATTTCTTAAAAGCTCCTGCTGGGCCACAGGTCGGGCACGCTCACATACACGTGCAGATGCGCCCGTGTTGAAGCTGTGCTCAAATGTGTGTGTTTATGAATGAGTGTGTGTGTGTGTGTTTGTGGGTATGGTATGTACTTTGTCAATACTTACTAATTAGAACAAGACATTTGTTCTGTGTTTGTGTTCCACTTAACTGTGACCAATCAGATAACATGCAGGTGTATAGTCAGCGGTTTGCTTCTTACTCTTGAGGTAAACGGTACAGGAAGGACTTTCCCAACCAGTGCTTTACTAATCAGTTTGACCATATTACATAACCGCATGCCATGGTCCCTTGTTATCAAATGGACACTGAATTGAGAGAATTAAATCTTTGGATGAAGTTAGCAGCGACATGAAACCATGAAAGGGCAAACAAGGCAACTGACATCACAGCATTGGCCCCACAATGCCTTGCTTGCAGGGGGCAACACTGCAGCCGAAAGGTTCCTCCAAAGGACTGTGCTCCCCCCTCTGACCTACGAATCCTGTGGAGGACCGGAGGTGAAACCAAAAGGTTGTCAGCACTGGGAGAGATTGTCACTAAAGTATGGGTGAATGCAGATGACAGAGGCAAATACAGCTGAAAAGAAAAAAAACAGTACTTATGTTTATGCTCATATGTACAACACCTGATAGGAACTTGCCACTATAATTCAATGAACTCACTTGTGGTATATACACATTGTGTCTACAATCCATTCATATGTAAATCATTAACAACCAAAGCCACAATACTTTGCCTCAGTTCCACATGAATCTGCTCAGGTATTGGACTTCTACTGCATTACAGTAGGGAGTCAAAGGTCCTTGTCTTAGGGTTACAAGCCAGTGGTGAGGCTAGGATACATATATCTACACAACTACACCATTTAATAGCTAATACCCCTTAACTGCTTCCTACTGCATGGGATCTAGTTCATTATTCACAAAAACACAGTGGGTTGCAAAATCATAATCACATTTGGCTTGGTTTCTGTAAGATTAATATACGCTAGGTGGCCTATATTTAACCCCTAAACAACTTAAGTTGTACCCAAATTGCAATACAATTGTCATTACTTAACTTACAAAACAAACATTTGCATTCTGTGTCTCCTGAAGATTTGGGTGACAAACAGTCTGTGGTGGACACTGTCAGTATCTTTATCAAATGGTTATAATCCTTACTATCATATAATTGGTCTTGATAACACAAATAAGCTAAATATAAATGTAATGAAATCAGAATTTAGGTTTTCCAAGAAAGGGTGTATTATCCTTTGATAAGAATGTTATTTTTGTGATCAATTTCTGGTAATGAAATAAGCCCCACTGAGATGTTCCCCTCTGGTGCCTGTGGGGGCATTGGGGAGGGAACATGCCCAGACTCTGTCACAAGGTCTGCGCTCTCTCACAGGAGCAACAGTGTGCTGTCATTAGGGATGGAAACATCCAAACGTAATTTCAGTAATTCAGTAACTGGCCTGCCCTGTGTGCATGAGGTTGCCGCTGGAGAGGACCAGCGTATGGACAGTAGGGCCGGGTCATCTGGACCTTGTATTCTCCCCAAATATTGTATTGTGTGTATAGAAGTTAAATAACATCAAGTGGATGCTGAGGCTCGGAGCTACTCATCCTCTTGACGTCTAAGTTTAAGTCTTTATTCTGATGTCTTTATTCTTACCCCTCCCCCCCCAGATAGTTCATACTTTTGCTCTAAGGTTCATCCTGTATTGTTATCACTATACGCTACTTGAGGAAGCCATGATTAACATCAGGCGATGATTTCTCAATAACAACCCTTGAATATTAATATGTAGCTTTTCTCTACGAGCTTAGGAATTGGTGCCATGGAGCAACAGCAGGATTGTGCTGGTCAGGGAAGCCCAAGCCCTTGAAGTGAGTTCCTTTGAAGTTCCTAGTTCCTCTGCATCAGTGTAGAATTAGTTTAGTCACAATGAGAACATGTTCATGGGCTGTTATGTCCCTGACTGAGAACTGCAACAGATCATCTCATGCAGAGTGTGTTAAGAGGCAGGTGTTTTACAAAAAAAATAGTTATGTTATACACCTTTGTGTGCCCTTATCCCTCTACCAAAACACTTACAGATTCTTCTAAGAATCCTTGTCCCTACAAAGTTGTCAAAGTACAAACTACAAACTGAAGGGTTCTTGTAAGAGGACCAGTCAAGGAAGGAACCTACACCATTGCACTTTTTACATTTTAGTTCTGTTTATCTCAACCTGCTATGTCTGTGGTGATTTAAAGTAGAACATGCAATGCAAGATACATTGTTTATAATGTTTAGCATGTATGTGTTTTTATATTCACAAACATGCAAACACACAACAAACCATAGCCCCGCTCAATTGTAAAGGGCCAGGATGGTTAAAGGATACAAGAACAAAAGGTAACCTGGGTACTGATGCCCCTCTTGCAGGACATACTCTGGTCAAAATAAGTCTCATCTGACCTCCTAGATCTGATCAGATTTGGATTAGAGTGCAGCATGACCTTTAGAATGCCATTCCTTTCTCCATGTGATCGCTCACTGATATGAACATGTTGTGACACAGTGTATACTAAAGTATATGCAAGTATATTCTATATCATTTTTCAAAGGTGGACTGGGTGAAGTTAAGATGTCGAGTCTTGATTGAAGGCAATAATCTCTGAACAGCTTGTGTCTATCAAGACAATATTCCTCACAAGCCGCAGGAAAGATCAGCTGATGTCCATGGTCATTCAGACCCATATAAGGAGATTAAATATTTAAGCCTACAGTTTGGTCTGCAGCCATCTCTCTCATAACGATGGTTCCTATTATCAGGACATTCAAATTGAATTACCCAGAAATCAGTTTTATCTACAGTAGACCCCGTCTATGTAACTAACAATCACACACTGTGACTATTACAAAACCTCCGAATGTGTACACTTAATGCTCAAAACCGATTTTTCATTCACAAACAATCTGTCTGGGAGTTTTGCAAACACTATTGCCCTCTTGTGGAGCGGGTGTTACGTTTTTTTCTGTGTCTTTAACTGTCATGCAAGAGTGAATCATTTGTATTTAATGTCTCATCTTGTTCAAATTCCTGAGTGTATTTATGCTGCAAATAATTGTGGCTGGCATAACCTAAAAATCCCCTCGGTCTCTTATGTTACTTCTAAGAAGTTGACATCTTTAGCGTTTTTTTCCCCCTTTGGGCTAAATTCAGCCATCAATGGGTGAAGGAAGAACAGATGAACAGATACTACTGTACATAGATCATGTATCCAGTGGCTCCCATATTGAAGAGCCTGTCAGTAGCCTTACACATCTTTAAGCCTCAGACCCCCTCCCCAGTTTCTCTGAATTGGTTATAACAGGAATAACTGTCCTCTTGTATGAACCATACTATCAGGGTGATTTTCCACATTGTCATTGAGAGTGGAGGCATCCAAGTCACACTGTATTTCCAATCAACATCAGCGTTTGATTTCATTTTAATCACAGTATTCTTCTATCATCCAGGTCTAGTGATCCACTTACATGGATGCATTGCTACAGGGATAACCCCTACTAAGTGAATACATTCAAGTAATTGTGCTGCTCAGCTTGCATGTACAACATTTGCAAATCAACCCAGTGGCTAATCATTTTTATCTGTGACCACAGGGAAATGAAGCATCCATGACCAAGACCCACTTGATGTTATTGTGGTTGAAAACTACATGAATCATTATATTTCTTAGATGTAAGTTCCTACATCTTGGACAAAGTAGGCTTTCATGCAGCAGAATGAGAGTGGTCTCTCCAAACAAAACCTCAGAGATGGTGTAAATGTGTACTTTTTGGTATAGCCACTTCCCTATTTGCAGTGAACCTATTCAAACACTGTGGGTTTCCTTCCTCATCTAATACATTCTTGTGTCAAACTTGAAATACAGAAGAAGGAGTTATCCACAGAAAATCTTGTGACAGTAGGGTTAGATTTATTCCTAAAAAAGGGCATAGTAAACAGTAGGCTAATGTTTTTGTTTGATTCCACAAAGGCAGTCCCCATATATTGTATGGCCTATACGTTTATAGCCTATTTCTAATGATAAGAATCAACGTGACATTCGTTCATGGCCACCTGGATGTAGCTTACATTAGCAAGTTGTTTGAATCAGACGTTCTGCCTACAGCCATAAACAGCCAATTTGTGGAATCCAAATGCATACATTTCTCGTTGCCCGGTTTAGTAGCGACAGTAGCGTATTTACTGACACATTCGCAACGCAGATTATAACTACAGGTGACATTAACGGATAACGGAATTGCACTTGGTTAGTTATATTTGCTGATATATATATATATAGTCACTGCACCATGTGATTATTGAAACTAAGATGTCAGTCTTGTCTATAGCACTCCGTGAGATGCAGTCGTACGTGGGGGGATCACAACAGTTGACACTCCCACTTGACACTTGTTCTGTCGTATTTCCTGCACCTTACAAAAGGAGTGCAAAGCAAAGGGGAAATGATACATTTTTCATGTACTGTAACAGCCGCAAGTTAATCGACTGAGCATGAAATAAGGTACGTGTCTTACTGACATCTACTAAAACGACCTTCTCGATGTAAGTTATTGTATGTTATGTACACTATTTCTAAACTCCACATGGCCTCTGGCATATGATGTAGAAGTAACATTGTTAAAAATGAAAATCATTGCTGAGAGTACTTTATCTGGTAGGCTACGCTTCATAACGAATACCAGTTTTTACAAGGACAGCATCTGATTAATGCCTTCTCTTCACAACTACAATGTATCTTATATTTCCTCATTCGTAACTTGCCTTTCATGACAAATAACTTATCAAGTATGTCATTACTATGTTTTTATGACATACAGACTATATTACAGAGTTCAAGTTTGATTAAAAAAACGATCTGGCAGATCTTGAGGCCCTGTGTTTGTATGTCAGTTATTGTTCCATTCTAGGCTACTACTCAGTTTTCGACCTTATGAATAGGCTTGGACTTTCGTTGAAGCGTAGATATCTAGCCTTAGGGGTTTTTATTGACAGAAAGCCAGGGAAAGTCCCCAGCCCCCGGGGTGTTTTTGGTGATGTGTCACCGTGGAAATGAAACATCACTGTGGCAACATCAGATGTTCTCCGCTGCATTGTCAGATTAGGAAATTGTAGAGAGCTTCTGCCTGACATTAAAACCATTTCCCAAATGAGTACCACCACAGTCTTAGTAGGCCATAGTTATGTATCTCTAGTCTCAGAACTACATTCTCATGCTGCCAAAAACATGGGTATGGTGTGACAGGGCTGTATAATAATGTAGTTTTAGTTTACATCCACTTCTACGTCACATTTGTCATTTTAGAGAGGGCAATGAAGACCTTCTTTATGGCAAAGTACTTATTCTTCTTACACTATAATCATCAAGGCTAGCATCCCTGTTGAAAAATCTAGCACAGACCAGTGTCAGCAAGAAGCTTCTCTTGGTGTTTGATGCATCTCCCCTGTTGTAATTTGAACATGGAAAACACTGGGCAGATACCAGCACAAATCAAGATAATGTGAGTGTGTTCAGTACACTCATGTCTGCCCATGGTAGACCAGCAAAAACAGAAGAGGATCATTCAGCATAAGCTGAGCATTGGTGAATTGGTAAAGAAAAAAACACTCATGTTAATGTTGGTTTCTGCTGTTGTGTTGGCAAGAATTTCCAGGTTGCCATTGTTGTCATGATCCCTAACACTGACTCTCTCCTTGCTCCACCGCAGACAAGATGCGGGATCGACTGAGTGATCTGCAGTCAGCCTCCAGGCTCACGCAGGGTGAGGCCCCTGGTGTGGCTGAGGAGACTGGGATCGAGGGTACGGAGCAGGACGTGGTGGTGTTTGAAGGAGAGGAGGAAATGGAGGAGACCTTCAGGGAGGTGCAGGCCATGCACAAGGAGATCGCCCAGCTACGCATAGAAGTCAAGCAGTTGGGGAAGCAGAGCACACGCTACCTCACCTCCATGAGGCGCTTTAGCAGCATCAAGCGCGACTCCAACTCCATCGCCCGTGACATCAAGGCCAGGGGTCAGGCCCTGTACACCCGTCTGCAGCAGATGGAGACTCGGTGCCAGCGCCTGGACCAGGAGTATGGTGTCCACTCGTCCCTGGCACGCATGGTGCGCGCCCAGTGCGTCTCCCTCACCGTGGCCTTCCACACGGTCATGTCCGAGTACAACGAGGCGGAGATGGGGCAGCGGGACAACTGCATGAAGCGCATCCAGAGGCAGGCTGAGATCGTGGGCCAGGAGGTGACCGGCGAGCAGATCGAGGAGATGATCGAGTCAGGGAAGTGGAACGCCTTCTCGGAGAACCTGGTGGCAGACGGCCGCGCAGCACGCTCCGCCCTCAGTGAGATCGAGACCCGCCAGAAGGAACTCCTGGATCTCGAGGGGCGCATCCGGGACATCCATGAGCTCTTTCTCCAACTGGCCCTGTTAGTGGAGGAGCAGGGCAGCAAACTGAACAACATTGAGTCCAACATGGCCACCACACAGGACTATGTGGCCAAGGCAACAGTCCACATCAAGAAAGCTGTGAGGTACAAAAAAGCAAACCCTTGCAGACGTTTTTTCTGCTGCTGTTTCCCC
Organism: Clupea harengus; assembly: GCF_900700415.2. NCBI lineage: Eukaryota > Metazoa > Chordata > Actinopteri > Clupeiformes > Clupeidae > Clupea > Clupea harengus. The sequence goes on from NC_045165.1 coordinate 25,037,538, forward strand.
TGCTGCAATAAGTAGCACTCAGACTCAGACCACTTCTCTCTCATACAGCTACCACTCTGCAGACAAGGTTAGAACTGCTCTTCCTACAGACCCTGCAAGGTATCTGCTGTAATAGATTTGACAGTGTAAATGAATGACTTCTCGCTGTTGGCGAGAAAAACAGAGAGACGGTGACAGTGGAGCACAAGACATTTGAGCACACTCCACCCCAATGTGTCATGAACCACTGTCAGCAGTGTAGGCTGTGTGTGGAAAACACAGGGACTGCTGTGCAAATGATCATTAAGTCAGTGTCATTAAGTCTGTTTGTATGTGAAGCTGTAAAAACGTGTAACCAGGGCTCACATTTTGCATGTTGTTCTGTTGGTTTGCATGTCCTACACCTGAGTGCCTTTAAATTGAATGTGTACACATTTCTGTAGGCCATACGTTTTATTGATGATTTACAGCATTTCACATAAAATAAGTACTTAAACCCTTAAATTTTGAGTCAGCTGCTTGTGTTCTCAACCTGATGTCTCCATATGTTGTAGCTGAAACTGTCTTCTTGAGAAATGTTGCAGGAAACTTGCATAACCTTCTTACGGACCACATTTCACTTCGTTCAAACTTCATGTAGTGCGATGTCCTTTGGTAATAATTTAAATAAGGATGTTTATTTTCAAAGTCCACTTCAAACATGCCAGTAAAATATCTTATATTTAATCTTCCAATCCATTTATCTATAATCTAGACAGAGCCTACGTGTCCTTACAGACGAGAACGTTTTTTACACAATGTGGTGCAATGTCACTAAATTTAACGACGGTCTTTGGAGGTCAGCGCAGTGACACATGATACCGGTTGCAACCCTGTTTCCGAGAAGTTTATCCACACTTCTTGTTTCGCCTGGCCCACATGTTTAGGGTGACAGATGTGAAAGTAGTCCATGGTGACCGAGAAATGTTAACTGCACATTGCCCACACTCCGTGATATCGCTCCATGCGGTCACGCTTTATATTTCTGCGTGTAATAGTTATTGGTTACATTATGTCGTCACGGCCATCAAGGGTCTGTTCTTCGCTGTCTGTTCAAGGCTCTGATCTTCTCTATCTGTTCAACGCTCTGTTCTTCTCTATGTGTTCAAGGCTCTGTTCTTCTCTGTCGACCAGGATGGCCGAGTGGTTAAGGCGTTGGACTTAAGATCCAATGGACAATTGTCCGCGTGGGTTCGAACCCCACTTCTGGTAGCCTGGATTTTAAGAGAAGGTTGAGCTACTACTGCTACTCATTGCTACATTATCATTAGCGATACAGCTTTACTGAACTTTACTGTTAGGTACTTATTCAGTGCGAGTAATAGTCGTGTAGTAATACCGTGTCATGCCACGCCACACCACTGTTAAAGAACTTGAAGTAAACAACTACGTTCTCTCAGCCTGTTTGAATCGGCAGAAAGAACCAAAAGCTATTGTCAATCTGTGGCAGCTTTCGATAGTCAGCCACCACCAGGTGTCAGCATTGTATTACACTGAACCCTGGAAGCTTACAAAGTAACCTATTGATAGAGTGAATGCGTAGTAGGATCGAGGCTACTTCGAGTAGTTTTCCTGTTCGACAAATGAGATTGAGTATTTTTGTCAAAGCATGAACAGTGGATATTCGGTGGATGGCAGTGACAAAACCTGGCGAGAGTGTGTTTAATTGCACTGAATTTTCAAAGGGATTTTACTTGCTCTAAAACAGTCACACTTTACAGACAAGCATTCCCCAAAGACTAGATGAATTTGTTGACATGGAAAAGGAAAGCCTATATTAAAGGACAAAACCTTTGAAGGAAAATCAACAAAAAATTGTAAGCGACTCACCAATCATCTTGTGTGAGAAAACTGTGGTCATACATAAAGAACTGATAATAAAATGTAAAAAGGCCTACACTGAGGTAAGGGTTAGCATATCTTTAAGTTTATCTGTTTGCACTTCCTTTGGTCAGCACATTAACAGCTTCTTGTCTAAAGTTTTTTTAATCAAAGCCTAAAAAGGGTGCACTAGTCCATCCACCAGGAACATTTAAAAAGAAAATATTCTTTTCATTCTTAACATGAAATCAGAAACAGTAGTTTAATAACCAACTCGGGACATTTTTAAATAAAAAAAAAGATCCTAACAGTACAATCAAATTATCATGCTTTATATGAGGGTTCTTTTAAAATAAAATAATGTTTGCATGTGTAATTTTACATGATTTTACATGATTTTTTTTTATTCATAGCATGTTGTTTCAAGTAGTTTTGTGCACCATTGGAAAACAGATATGTCTGCGCCCCGGTCTCCTTTCTGGCCCTGGGGCCAGTCCAACTGTGACGAGTGGTAGAGGACTGGGGGTGGAGAGGCTCAGAGAGCTCAATTTGTCTAGTGAGCTGGCGTGAAAGATGGAGGAGGAGAGAGCCAGGGAGAAATGAAGCGAAAACAGGAGAGAGATGTGGAGAGATGAGAAAGCAGCATTGCCGCAGGAACTAAACATGTCAGGGTGTACAATCGCTTGGTTCACTTCCTCCACGAGAGTGGCAGGCGAGGGATTCAAATGAAAAATGAAACACAAACGAGAAACACAGAGAGAGAAAGGGGGAGAGAAAAAGAGAAAGAAAGAGAAGGAATGCAGTGGAAATGAAAAGAAAATGGGTGGCTGATTCAAGCCTGTTTGCAAAGAAAGAGTGGAGAGCTGGAGGTTATTTAGGTTCAGCAGAAATGAGTAAGCAGCTTAGTCCTCATCTGGTCCCAAACCGTGGGGCCAAGGGCCCTCACCTTGATTTAAATGCCGCTGGTAACTATTGAATCAAACTAATGAAATCTGTCAGGCACATTTACCCTGGTCGTAAGGTATGTCCCCCTCTGATTTAAAAACACACAAATGACTTTACAGGTGGGGAGGGGACAGTGCCTCACTTGCCCCCATCCCACCCCACGCACACATCTCCCCTCCCTCTCTTTCTTCTTCCTCCACTCGGTCCACTCTCCCTTTTCCGCCGCTTTCCCCTCACTCCTCATCCTCCTCCCTCTCTCTTCCCTTTGTGTGCTTCTCTCACTCCCGGCCCTTCTGCTCCCTCCTCCCCTCCTCTCTTTTCCCGTCCCTCCCTCGTTCATTCACATCTCCTCTCCGAGTGTCGGAGGCAGAAGGAGTCGGTCGGTCGGGCAAAGGGGCAGTGGCATTGCTGAAGCGGCGTGTCCGTGTCTCCTTCCCTCTCTCCTGCTGTCTCTCTTTCTCTTCTCCTCTGTCTCACCTTCACTTTTCTTATCTTGAACAGCCTTTTTTGAGATCCCTGCTGGTTTGTTTGTCCCTGGTCTCTGGACAAGTCTTTTCTCTTCAACCAACCACTGAGCAGGACCAGGAGAGCCAGACTGCCTTTTCACAGCTTGTGCACACAGATCCAGCTCTGGTATGATGTTCCATCCACTTTTAACTTTTTTAATAGTGACCTTGAACCCCAGACAGAGATCCTCTTAAGTGCTTCAGAAGTCTGGATTGTTGTGGGCGGTGGCGAGGGTTTAGGAGTTGAGGTGGTGGTGTAGTTCTGTGGTTCCGGGATCTCGTAACCTGTCTGACGGGACTTTGACTCCGGCTGCAGCCCCCCGACTCCCAGCATGAGGATTCTGCGGAGTCTGGAGAGAACCAGCGGAGGTCGCATCATGGCCCTGGTACGGACCTCCCTACAGAAGGTGATGCTTTTCCTGCACCAGCTCCAGATCATGGCCGTCACCTCTCCACGTTACCAGAGACTGTGCAAGGTGAGTGCCATAGAATTCACACCAGCACAACCGCAGACTAAAGTGGTGGGTGGACAGGAAGCAAACAAAGGGAAATTTGCTGTTCGGAGTTCTATGTGGTTGTAGTGTCCGTTCAATACTTCATTACAACAACATGGCAGTTTTACCTGTAATGTTTGTAATATGGTGTTGATTAAATTCCCTTCAAATACACTTCTGTGCAGGCAGGCTTATTTAGTGTGCTCTGTGGGGGTGTTGTGTTTATCAGGTCTATGGTAAAATGCACCCAAAGCTCTAAGGTAGTTCTTAAGGTAGCTGATGATGGGTAGCTTGGGTCTGTGATGAACAGATCTATGACGGAACGCATCAAAGTTCAGTGGGGACTCTGCTGAGTGCTGCTCTACCTTGTCTGTATATCCAAGCTTCCCAAGCCTCAGGTCTTCCCAACATTCAGGTCTGCGTGCGGAAAGGAAAAAGAAATGCACACGCATACATACTTTTGTGTGCTTGCTCCCATTGCCAACATTCACCGGCACACACAGACACCTCTCACACACACACACCTCCAAATCTGTGGGCAGGCAAGTCCGCTTCTTAGACACTCTTAGGCAAGACATGCAGAGAATGAATGAGCGTGAGATGGGAGAGTTCACAGACCCTCTCGCGGTGTCTGTCTGGGTTGGTGACAGTTATGCTCCTAATGTGTGTGAGTAATGGCTCAAGAGTGGCCTTGGACTCCTGCCAGTGACATCAATGCCTCATTTTATAAAACATCTTTTTGCGGTCATGCTCACGCCCTGCATGAACACTTCATCTCTCAAACTCGGGATTTCACAGAGTAGATAGTCAGCAAAGTTTTGTCATTTCACTTTTGGCTGGGGTACATCGCTCAGCCACGCTTGCTGTAAGGTCATCAAGTTACCCTGGGCTCCTGCTATAACTTACAGTGTGAAGGGCACAGTTCATGAAATCTTACCACAACGTAGCAGAACCCCCAAAAATGTTGGCAAAAGTAGACAACACAGAGTTGTGAAGAAGCTATCTTATGTAAAAGCATTTTCCCTACTCCTGCACAGACTATTTGGTGATGCTGTCTGGCTAGTTCCTGGGGAGTGGCACAAAACTTAAGAACAGTTCAGACCTCCCCGTTCGCTCATTATTAATCTGAAAAAAAAAAGTCCTGCCAAGCACCATTCAAAGGTTAAAACTAAAGTTGTTTACACTGAGCTTTGCCAAACAGGAGCAGGCAGCGGGTGCGAGGCACAAACCATAATTTATTTCCAGTAGCATCTCTCCTGCTGCCACCGTAATGAGCGCTAACTTAGAGCTCCGCATGACAGCACAGGAGCGCAGCAGTCATCAGCACTGCTTCATTAATACGAGAGCCCTCGTCGGTTAAGACGTGTCACTTATAAATCACATATGTTGAGGTGTTGGGCCGTATCGTGCAGTGTTAATTGGTGAACTGCTGCTCTGGTTGCTGTCTTAATGGGATGATTTGCTGAGTGGACGAACCCCTCTGGGTCCCTTGTGAGGTGCTATGTTGACACAAAGCCCCCTAAACTATACAAACAGATCGGAGTTGATTGATTAGAAACAAGGTTGTGATCCTATGGCAGTGCATTGTACGGGTCGCAGGTTCAAAATTACTCTGGGATGATTTCTGATTGCCATTGCAAAGTTCTTCGCTAAGTGGAGTTTGGCTGATGTCTGCTAATGTCTGTTTTAATGGGCTCCAAGGCTCTCGACCAAGCGTTCAGCTGAGCACAGAGCTACTCTAAGTGTTTTGGACTCTCTTTGGTTGTTCTCACTTCTGGACAGCTAGTGGTGAGGGTGTAAACAGTTATATGCAAATGTCCACTTAAGCTGGTGCAAATATCCTTCAGTGGGCACAGCATAGCCATATCGTCGGTAATCAGGAATGTAATGTTTTCATTGCCGAGAAGGCCGTATTCCAGACATACCCCCCTCCCCCCGACCTCTCATGCATGGGGTCTTCATTAAATTGGCCCAACTTAAATTTCTGATATCAAGTGTATTCCTAAAATGAACCCATTCGCAAAGTTATGGGTAAAGCAGTAATCCTCTTAAGTAACAAGCATCACAGAGCTCACTTTCCTCTCTGCTGGAATGTTATTCAAATATATCTAAATTGCATTTGAATTATTTTTGCTTGCGCCAGGGCAAAGTGACACGAGCCAGGAGGGACTTTGTGATAATGGGCTGTCAAAGGGGAAAAGAAAGTAATACATGCAGATGCTTGTTATAAATTAAACATGAATGGGATTGGCTATTTCATAAAGCCTGACCAGCCCTCCTGACTCCCAGAAACTGATACAGTACGGGAGAAAAATAGAGAATGGTGTCGCTACTGCCAGCTAATATGAAGTCTGGCTAAAAATAGAGTAATGCATCTCAAGGGGAATATAATAGTCAGACAGGCTCCTGGTTTCTGTAGTGGGATTGCTTGCCCTGAAATAAATGCTCTTTGGCTCCAGGCTCGGACCGAGATGAAGGACTAATGATAAACAAACACAGAGGGCCCGTTTCACTCCGACGATGCTATTACCTCGTGGAATTGGCATGCCTCGTGTATGTTAGTCAGTGGGCTCGGCTCGCACCACTGCTAAATGTCTGGCGAGGGAGTGAGAATGGCCTGGCACACAGGTGCTCAACAAACAGAGCGATGGGAGAGAGAGGAGCGGAGAGGAGCGGAGGCACTGCAGACGTGAGCCCATCTGGCCCTGAGAACCCTGCTTCAGCCCAGCCACATCACAACAACTGACAATTGCTTAATTTATACTGTACCTTGCACGGAGTGTGTGTGTGTGTGTGTTTGTGTGTGTGTGTGTGTGTGTGTGTGTGTGTGAGATAGAGAGAGAGAGAGAAAACAGGGAAAAGAGAAAGAGAGAGATTTAAAGAGAGAGGAAGGATGGGACCGGGAGATGCAAAGTGCAACAAAGAGAGAGGGAGAAAAAGAAGTGAGAGCCAGAAAGGACAAGATAAAAAAGAGAGAGAAAAAAAAGAGTGAACGCGAAGAAAGAAAGACACAGGGAGTGACAGAGGTCGGGGAGGGTGGCTTGGACTAGAACAAAAGGAATGGGCCCCGGCTGTTAACTTTAATCAAGAGCATGAGTGTAAATCTGCCCCGACAGTTATGTTGTGAAGCCGCCAGTCTCTGTAGCTCCAGAAGAAGTCTTTATTAATCACCCTGTGAGAGGGCCGCAGTGCAGGGCGTGCGTACAGATGACAATCACACCGTTTTTATCAAGTGTCATATCCTGAATATGGTCACGGCCTCGTTTCTGCGTCATTTCCTGACTGTGGTCTTGCTAATCTGAGAAGAGATATAGGCTTTGGTGAGTTTGCCTCTAGATAGAGCTTGAAACCATTTTCTTTCATTATGTTGCATGCTTTACAAGTGACAGATGGGTGTTTCTATTCCTCATTAATCCCATCATTTAAAGGGTTATCAAGAGAATCAGGACAAGTGATAGCCCAGGAAGTTCACAGCACGAAATCACAATGTCACAGACGTACAACTGTCATCTATTACGACAGTATGGTACCTTGTTGCAATCTTTGTGTTCATCCAGTGTTAAGAAAGCTAAGGCCCTCTGAGACATTTGGGTTCAATGAAATCAGCACTGAGTTGACCAGTGTGAAGTTGAAACTTTATTTCCTTGTCTAGTTCATTTCAAACTCTGTCAAAGTATTTGATGGGTTTCGTACGAGAAAAGGGTATTAAATGAACATTTAGGGAAAAAAAATGTGTGGTGGAAATGAATCAGAGCGCAGCAGGTGGCAGTGGACACAGGTCTTTAGCAGAGACATCAAAGAGCTCAATATCAGCTCTGAGCTTCCTATTTGGACACCACAAGACACCTCTGCGATAAGAAACAAATTACACAGGACATTAAAAAACAATCAAGCCGGTGCAGTCCTGGCAAATGGCGGCTTGTGATTTCTCTCTGACATTTAGCTCTTCTGGGCGAGAGAGCGCTTCAAACTGTGTCAGATTTCATTTCATAATGTTGATCTTTCTTGTAATTGACTCATTACATTTTGGCCTAAAGGCAGCACAATGCAGCATTTAAATGTCCGTTATGGGCTGCTTAGATAAACGGGGACCAGCAGACGACTCTGATGTCCAGCCTTCTGGAGGAGGCTGTCAGACACGACTGCCAGAGATAAGGAAAGAGTTTCCAGGAAAGCGAGGCACAGGTAGACCACTCACATGGGGCAGCAGCTGAGGCCAAGGCCTGCGTCATCAGTCTTATGTAATTACAAGTCACAGAAAATAGGTGGCGAATGCTGAGGAAAAACTCAGAATATCAAAAGACTCTCCAGATGGAGTTACACAATACTATATATCTACCCTAAGGAGGCCGTTACAGAAGCAAAGACTCAGACTTGGTTGCAGTGAAAACACAGACATATATATAGCCATGTATAATAAGCTCATGACTAAAATAATGGACTGATGAAAGCTGAGACTGAACTTTCATTAAAATACGACTTATTTTGTATAAGCAGCAGGCAGGGTAACAATTGTATTAGTTCTTGGCAAATTTATAAATTAAGTTTTGTATTAGCTATGTTCTCTTTGCCCAAACAATTTCCTACCCAGTCTAGACATAAAAGCATGTTGTTTAAATGTGTAGTAATGCCTTAGATTATGGAAGGGCTTTCTGGGAATGAAAGGGCTCATATCAGGATCCTATTTGGGCAAGTTCCTATCTAAGAGAGTCTTTGAAAATATTTGGTCTAATAATAACATAACATACACTGTACACTATTGTGCAACGTCCTGATTGATTAATGCCTCATTGTGCTTTTGCTCTTAAGGAGGGGCTGAACAGCAGGTCTTAATTGGGATTCTAGGATGAGTAAACATGAATAAATAAAATGATCAGATGTGAATGAGTCTGGTCCTCTCTCTCACGATGTCTCTCTCTCTCTCTCTGGGTGTCTGTCTCAGTTACACAGTTCTAAAAGTTAAACACACACACACACACACACACACACACACACACATATATATATATGTATAATATATACACATATTTATATATATATGATGTAATGCTAGTTGCAGCACTAGTTGTTGCATTATTGTGTGTGTGTGTGTGTGTGTGTGTGTGTGTGTGCGTGTGTGTGTGTGTGCGTGTCTGTGTGTGTGTGTGTGTGTGTGTGTGTGTGTGTGTGTGTGCGTGTGTGTGTGCGTGTGTGTGAGAGAGAGAATGTTTCCAAACATCTAAGTGGAATTGCATTGTTTGGTGAGGGGAGGGAGGGGGGAGATGACGGGGAGATTGTATTGGCAGCCTAATGGACTTGGGAATATAAATCCTCTGAGTCTTTGTTTTATCCTCTCTGGCGGAGCTTTGCAGCAAGGCATTTCACTCTGCACTCTCTCCCCTGGAGAGTCCAGTCATTTACACAGACTACTCCAAGGATGTAAATCAACCGCTCTGGTCATACAGCACACTGTCCATGATGAGGGAGATAGAGAGGGTGGACAGAGTGAGACAGAGTGAGACAAAGTGAGTCAAAGCGAAAAAATGATCCAAGACGAACTCATGACATGCACAGCCAGAAGACATTTTTAGTGGCTGGATCAGTCTAATTGTCTGGTCGTAAATCACAGAGTCGTAATGTGATCGAGTGGAGTAGAGTGTGCTTGGAGACATTAAATCCAAAAGCACCGATCTTGCACATATGAGAGTGTTGACACTGGGCAGAAGCCATGATGCCATAAAAGGAAAAAACCTGATCAGGACTTTTGGCGCCTTTTAGATCAGTCTGACATTCAACACTGAGTCTCAAGGAGACAAAGTTCAGTTTTGTGGCTCGTAAATGAGATGAATATGCGCTAATTGCACTCGCTGAACTTGAGAAAGATTCCAGGATAACTCACTTTGGGTGGTATCGATCCCTTGTTCTTTTTCTCCCCCAGGCTGTCCTGTGTCAGTATCGGCACCGGTTGCTGCTGCTCCCTTTAAATAAATGCAAATGAAACGTCAGCACTCCGGGGCCAGACAACCATTCAGACAACCATTTATGGCCAGCTCAGACCCTGCCGAGAAACGTCCTCCTCATCTGAGAAAATCAGATCTAGACACACACACACACACACACACACACACACACACACACACACACACACACACACACACACACACACACAGAGGTGGGTTATGCTGACAGACATACGGCTTTCACACCAACTGCTCCACAGTCACCCTAACAGAATTGCAGACATTATGACACCTGTCATTCAGAGACACTAACTGGAAATCACTCATCTCTCCCAGAGAGCCAGACAGGGATACACCTTGTGCTCCATTCAGGTTTTCTCTTGAAATGAAAGACATGTGGCTAGACAGGGACATTGGCCTCTGAGCTCTACACTCCAGCTCCTCTCTGTCTCTCTCTCTGTCTATCTCTCTCTCTCTCTCTCCCTCTCTCTCTCTCTTTCTCTCTGTGTGGTGGTGGATAAGTGCATCTGTTATTTATGTTCTGAAGTGCATGTTATTAATGACTCTACGCGGTGTGTTTAACACAGTCTCAACCAGCTACCCTCATTGTTCTCAGGACATCGAAGCTGAGATGGACGCTCATGATGACCTCATCAAGGAGGGACTGAGTAACCTGCAGAGGCACACCAGCCCACAACAGCCAGAAGATGGATGCAAGGACAGCACCTCCAGCAGCAGGTATGCTCATATATGCAAAGGTTTCTCCACTCCTGCAGGGGATCTTGTTCCTTCCTTGGAACTTGACCTCTGGTAATAATATTCTCCTCATTGATTCGGAAAGAGACTCTGAGTGACCGTTACTGTTTCCCAGAGTGCATCTGGAAGGTGGTGTGGAGAAGTGGGCGGGACTGATGGCCGTTCTTGAGGAGCTTTGGTCGTGGCTGAAGCAGAAGGACGAGGAGCTGATTGGTCAGAGACCGTCGGGTGAGACTGCTCCAGGCCAGCAGCAGGACCACGGCAAGGTCAGTGTTCTGGTGTGAGCAGACTACAGCACAAGGGCAATGAGGAGAAAAGGAAGATGTTTTGTTTCAGGTGGGGAGGGAATGGAAGAAATGAACAACCACTGGTGCAATGAAATCATACTTTTACAAAAAGGCCGGTGTAAGCAGAACGCTGAAGTGAAGTGAAAATGAGTCCTTAATGCTTCAGTGATTAAGCGGTAAGCACACCATTAATGCCCTGAGATGTTATTTAACATGCTAATGTCATGCTAATATAATTTCAGTGCTGATCATTACACAAGTCAATATCCACTTCTACTGCAGAGGTAGTTCTCTCTACTCTGAGTGCTCTTAGCTTCCCACAGCCCTTCTGGTAAGCGCTCTGATGCAAGGCAAACAATGAACACTCCTCCATCCAATTGCCAAAAGAGTAAAAGGCATTTTTGGCTCTGAGGCAATTCTTTAACGCACACAGTCACAAAGGGATGCCAAGGAATAACAGTTATTTACAACATTTCCAGTATAACTGAACTGCGAGTATTGCAATAAATCAAATTGCCTGTGTTACAATACAACCAATCTTTTGCTAAATCATATTTTTCCCCAGATGTTTAATTCGGTGGGCTAATACCGCATTGACTGATCTCTGTTTCTGATTTTCTTAAAAGCAGCAGCTGGTAATCACCAGGAGGTTTGCTTCCCTTTTAAGCAAATGAATTTACTGGATGGTATTGAACTGCGGCTGAGGGATCACAAAAGGAACATAAACCCAGAGCTCCATCTCAAACCCAGTGACTCTCTCAGGTGTTGGCTGCCTTCCTGATAGATATGTCAGCCTTTATACATCTCCATTTCAATTTGTGTTCATCAGACTTTTACTGATACATTTTTCCGCTGAATGCACAGTCTAAGCATTTCTTTGCAGCCATTCTCTTTGAATCTTCTTTTAGTTCTCATCTTAAGGAATAGCCTTAATACATGAAAATTGTCTCTAGTCATATGAAAAACCCCACCATTAGTTAAAATAGAGTCTTCAAGAAAAAGTCTTCAAGGTTATTAAGAACCTCAAAGAGCTGTCGTGAATTTGTCTGTAGGCTGAGATTGTCACTCCGCTGGTTGAGTGGAGCTGGGATTATCTTCCAGCTGCCAGGCTGTGGAAAAAAAATAGTGAAGTAAATGGTTGGGGAATACACTGCTTATGATGCAGGTGGGAACCTCGTTTCTGATCCACCTTAGGGACAGAGTGCTGAGGCCATGTAACCTTTTCCATCTCCTCCCCTTTCCAGATGCAAGTACAGAGAACTCAGTAGGTTACTGGAAGTTTGACTCTCATGCACAAACTGTTGTGTGCACAAATTGAATTTATATTCCCAAAACTGAGCATTTTGAATACGTTTGCTTGTAATGTATGTATTGATTTAGCTGCCTACCCTCTTAAATTCACTTCAATTACAGCTGCAAGCTGTTTGCAACTAGAAGAGTTAATACAAAAGAGGCCAACTTCTGGGTGGGAACATCTGAAAGTATGAAGGTGTAAAGAGGGCTATTCATATCCTATCTTGTTTGAGTTATATAGAAATTCGTGAGGAAACCTCAGAACACGCAGGCTTGAAACTAGGGGATGACCGACTATGCTTAGGTTCTCACTGTGGACTGTGGCAGAGATCTCATTTGCTGATGGCAACTGCTGATCATAATGTGGTCTGGCAGAGCGTGTGGAACAAAAGTGTCAGAAATTCAAATGGCTACAAATGCAAATACCACTTGACATGACTGGTGTGTAAAAGAAGAACTCCCTGAGAAGTGATACTGTGGAAATGCAACTGTCTGTTTAATGGATATCATCGGTAACTGGTAGTCGTCTATGACTAAAAGAACACTATGCAACAATTTGCCACTTTTGCAGACAACTAGTTTTGGTATCCCCTTCAAATTCATTTTTAAAGATGAAGGTCAGGTATTCAGCCGACACTTGTATGCAAAGCAATGTACTGACAACCTGCAGCAATGAGGAATGGAACCTGGGTCAGCCGCGCCCCCATTGTGATGATATAAGACTAAGTGAAGGACAGATCAACACACCTGTCATTTCCACTAGCCGTCCAGTGTTCCATGTTCCAGTGATGTAAGCAAAGCTTTTACAGCATCACAAAGACACTATCTAGTATGTTAGCAAGCTTTTAGCGGTACCAACTGGGCTGTTGGTGGTGTTTGCAAGGTGTACATTCCTTTAGGTGCCAGTTAATTAAGACCAATGTACCCTTGGGAATTTAACAGTTAATGTTGTCATTCAGCATCTTGCTTTACCAGTTGTAGGCTACTGTATTACTCATTCACAAGTGATAGAATCTAAATGAGCACAACAAACTTAAAGAACAGACCGGAAGACGCAGTCAGGATTTCTGGAGTTTATTTCAGCGTGGATATCCCCTCTACCTGATTGTAGAATATCTTGGCATTTATACCATTCAGTCAGGTAGAATACAGGTGGGGGGGGGGGGGGGGGTTGAGACCACACCCTATAGGTGATGGCAGGAAGGGAGGGGAGACAGTGAGATGGAGGGGTGAGAACAGAGGCCAAAGGTTGATAGCAGGAGAGAGGCTATCTGGGGTGAAGGGGTTCTTTTGCCAATGGTTCAGGTCTCAGTGAGACAGACAGAGTACACATCCAGGGGTATGAGGTACAGAATAAGAAGATCCAAAATAACAGAAGAATAGCTATTTTGGGTTCTATCACAAGTAGAGTGGAGTAGCAGGAGAGAAGAGGAAGTGCAGTGCACTGGAGCTGAGGAAAGGTCAGGTGTTCAGAGGATTCCATCACCACATCCTCAGCAAACAGCCAAATATGTGTGGAGCATTCCTAACGAGCTCCAGCCTCTAGCATTTTTGACCCATGGTGAGAGATTCTGAGATGCTCAGTTACTGTGGTTACCATCTGCTGTGTCTATTCTATTCAGCAGATCGCGACTAAACTGAACCCAGAGACTGGGACAAATACTGCTTATGGAACTCAAGTCTTCCCCTTGATTATCACCAGTAAAACACAAAATGATGGAATTATCCATTGAAAGTTCAGGCATTTACACCGCAAGTCCACTGGAGTCATTTCTGGCAGCTCTCTGTGATGAAAAATGTAGTGTGGTCTGCATGGTGAGTGCAAAACTTTAAATCCCCTTGGACCACCTGTCTGAGAGAAACTGCTGACCCTGCCTCAGAGACACCACTGTAAGCGATGCTTCAGCTCCTCTCCTAAATCTTCCAGGAGTTCCCAATTGCTCTGTCCAAATTTGATTTTATCAGCAATGTTGTGTCTTATCAGAAAAGCACACACATACAGAGAGGGAATATTATCAAAGTAGTCCCTGATGCTGTCCATAAACTAAAACCAAGCCACAAGCTCTTTCAAAAAGCTGCTTTGCAATGTCAAGGTCAGCTGAATTCAAAGACGTGTTTTGAATTGGGCTTCTTTGGAAAACTTTATTTGTGTTTCTCTTAGTTTACCAGCCATTACCTTTGTTTGTCTGTTAAGGAACCTCTTTTATCTTTCAGGCATAAACGTCTGCTCTAGCTTATTTGCATAGAGATTTATTTTGTTGTCCAGAGAGCCCAAACATCAGGCCGTTTTTTTCCCCCTTGAAATGAATGAGGTGATGTATTTGTCTGCAAAGTGAGGCAGACCTGAGGGAGTTTGTATGCTAAGACCATGAGCAAGCAGTATTCCCCTGGGAAAGTGCGCTCGGTTCCTTTGAGATGTAAACTTCAGTTGTTTTTCATGCACAACCTGGTTGCCTGTCAGAGAAATTGGAATGATTAATCCCGCGTGACCTTTCGTAATACAGTCAGTGCCATTTACACAAATAATTGAAATGCATTTTTAGAAATCATGTGGACCCGACTGTGGTTAATGCCAGTAAATACCAGTGAAACTGAATTAACTTCAAAGCACTAACCTCTCTCTCTCTCTCTGTGTGTGTTTGTGTGTGTGTGTAGAGTTCACTCATTCCGAGAGATCAGGAGACCGACAGCTCGAGAGACCAGGTGTGGTTGTCTCTAACTGCGTTGCCCACACAGCCTGAGGAGGGACCACAAACCAGGAGCCAGTCGAGCCCAGGTGTGACCATCTGCCCTGCCTCTCTCTTGCTGTCCTTCCAACACACACCATCGCCTTCAATCATAAACATGTCTTTAAGAAAGAAGAATATCTCAAGGCTGTACCATAGACAAGAAGAGAGAGAGATATCAGGGATCCAAGGGTAGGGTTAGTTGGCCAACAACTACTTTAGCAACTGTTTACAGAATCTTCCTTGTTCTCCTTTCCCACCACCTCTTTGCCCCTAGCTGCAGATGTTGTTGATGAAGAGCGCCCCCAGTGGCCAACCAGGGCAGTGCAGGAGCAAGAGGCCTCGCTGGAGCAGGGCTGGCAGCAGCAGCTGCACTGGGCTCTGGGCAGGCTCCAGGAGCTCCAGGATGCTGTAGACCGGCTGCAGCAGAGCCTGACGGAGGGCGAGGAGGCAGGGGGAGAGGGTCACCCCGTGAGGGTCACACCAACTGACCCGAAACCGGAACACTGTGAACAGTCCACTGTGAGTTCAAAGACATAGAACAGGCTTTCATCAATCATCTGTCATAAGTTCAAGAAGAGTAAATAATTATAAATCAAAATTCATCAAGGTCACCCTAATAAGGTAAATAATTATGATAAAATAACCCCCTGATTTTTTCCTTGGATTACAATTACGACTGTTATTAAAATGTTTGTCTGGCAAGACCAAAAAGAGATATGAAAAAATCTTATCTCTCCTTAAAATACTGTATAAGTTCTTAAATAAGAGTTGTGTTCAGAACCAAAGCGGCTGTGGAACATTTACAAAGTCATAACATTAGAGTAAAGGCAGAGATTCATGCGTGCGCTGAGTCACCATACACAAACTGCATTACAAAGGCAGGAAAAGGTAAACTGAAGCACACTGCTATTTGATGTTACAGAGATTAATAAAGTCCTTGTTTCCCTTGTCATTGGTACTGGCAATGGTACAATGACTGCCAACTGACAGACTGAATTAAAATCAACGGTGACATTTTCTGGGCCAGCCTGAAGCTACTCAAAGACACTGCAGATAATTCAGATTGACCAAATGTAGGTAGTTTAGGAGTAGAAAGTTATAATGTGTGCCAGTGGCTAATTCTGTTGAAAATGACATTGCTTGTCGCTTTCTGTCTTTCAAGGGATGTGTACAGAGCACTGACCCCCTTGTTATGCAAGCAGTGAGGAAGAATCCAGCATTTACTATTCAACTGACTCCATGGACGTCTATTGAACTGCACAACCTCAGCACACGCTGGAAGGTCCTTCCGGTGAGGACATCTGTATTCACCCATTGATCATTGAGAGTCCCCTTAGGACACAGCATCTTTGTAGAGGATAATTGGCCCCGTCCTGTTCATGTATGCCCCTGTGACTGTATAGTTTGAGGTGAAAGCATCGATTGCTTTAAAATCTCAGAGTTATGTCTGGGCGCAGAGGGTCGCCCATTGTTTCCTAGTGTGTACATTCTTTAATGCCCTTGTCTGGCAGTTTTGATGAGCATGTAGCTCAGACGGCCCTTTGAGAATTGGCTGGCGCAGCACGACGACCTTCTCCATTGATTTGGGAGTTTGGAGGACAGCGATCGTTCAGTCTTGTGTTTTCGTTTTTTAACACCCCCTCCCCACCCCCTTGTGTGGCTCCCCTGAGATCACTTAGCCCCACAGCACCACACAAACCCACCTCTGTCCCCAGGGCCTCTCGGCCTGACAGAACGACTTCAAGCATAAATTCTTGTGGTTTTGATTGGCTGATTTTGAAAGAACGTACACTGCGTGAACTGGATGACAGAACCACTGTGTGGTCAACTGGTTGGTGGTGTTTGTAACATTACTGCGGTGATGACTCCCTGACCCCTCCATTGCACGAGGAGGGAGTTTTTTTTTTACCTGACCTACATTCTGATGGGTCCTGTCTGGTCGATCGGAGGTGTCTGGCTGTCTCATCACGGATACCTCTGAGGTTAGCCTTCACCTCCCTGCATAAACAGCATTCATCATCTTCACTTTCAACCTTTCAGCCTCCCCCTCTCCCTTCCAGCTGATGATAGTCATTTCGAATGCAGCTCTTTTGTCTTCTGGGTTAACTCTAGAACCATTGTTTTCAGCAGACCATGACAGGATTTGTTCCTTTGTGTGTGCCGTGGCCTCTGCTGACATCTGCTGAGGATTTAGAAAGTAATTTCTGTCTCTCCTTGACTGCCATCAGGGGGAAACTGGAAATGGATCCATCAGGCCACTGCAGGCGACACCCCTGTCCCAGGAGTTCCTGTCCAGTAAGCAGAACTACTGTCATGCCAAGTTTTTTTAATCCTGATTTACCCCTGTGAATTTGAATTAATATTAAGTACTACTTGAATATTTAATTCTATTTACTAAATAACTCAATCAACTAATTAAACATTTTAAATCATTACATATTTAAATGTATCTTTATCATGATTCAATATTTAAAACTTCATTAAATTTGCCGGTGTGGGTTTTAAAGAGGAGAATTTCAGGTTCAAGTGTGAACATCTGCAGATAACAGATGCAGCTATGCTGATGCAGGCTAATATCTAATGGTTAAGCACTCTCCTTTTGCCACTGGAGTGCAGGAAGTCTCTTTGATGTTGGCAGCACAGTGTTTGTAATGGACCAGTGGTTAGATTTTCTCCTCAGAAATGAAATGACGCATGTCCTCTGTTTACTCAAGGCCCGCCCAACGACATGACAGGCAGATTGATTAGACAGTGTTGGGTGTTGTGCATACAGATTCTCGGCATGTGAGAACCAATCAATACTCTCCAACACAGTGGGTGAACGGCACAGTAAACCAGACAGGCTCCAGGCCAGATAAGTCCCCATGGGAACAGCCATCATATCTTGTCAGTGAGGACTGTTGATCTGACCTGGAAACAGTAAAGAACTTAATTATTAAGTCACCAGTTATGGGGATGCAGTTTAGCTTAATGCTACCATCTTATGATGCCCACAGGCCATATGTTCTCCCTGCTTTCCCCTCAGTCTCCTTGTTTTTGAAGTGACATCACACCTGTGAGTGACATCTTTGGGTGCTCGCTTGCAGGCAGAGATGCATGTTGGGATTGTAAATGGTAGTTTCGTCACGTCCATTGTAACAACTGTAAAGTTATGATTACCAATGGAAATAATTATGCTAGAAGTTAAAGTGGATCACAAATCATCTGACTCCATTAAATTATACTGTTATTTGTAACATTACTATACACTATGAAACATTTGGCTAGATATTAAATAGGTAAAGGCATGGCAAAGAGGCATTTGTATGAATGAACAGTTTATAATAAACGGTAAACTTAATTGCACAGACCAGATTGAATATAAGATAGAAAGCTAAAATGCTGCTAACAACCATAAACAATGTCAGTAGTCTTAAATGAAATGGTTGCCAATTGTTAAATATAATAGTTGCCAATTAAACCACATAAACCTAAATACATCTCATTTTGGGCACCTTAAAACAAGCCCAAAATGAGAGAGTGAGATAAGATAAAGGGATGGATAGGTGAGAGATAAAGGAGAAGGTAGGAGAGACAGAGAAGAAGCAGCCAGCCTCTGATTGGGGTGGCGGAGAGGGGGAAAGAGAGAGAGGAGAGGAGAAGAAGAGCTAAAGAGCAGAAGGGCTCTTAATGTCTTTAAATGGCTGGTTATTTACCTCAACCTCCATTCCCATGCATTTGCTACAACCCAAGCCAATGGTACTGATTCCTTAAGACAACAAGGCTTGTTGCCACAGTATACAGTGCAAGTCCTTTGTTGTGAGAACCTCAGAGAGAGGTCCTCTGATAAGCCGACTTTATGAGACCCTGGCCAAAAATCAGGAACCTGCATGTCCATTATTGAGATTCACAGTGCTTCCTTCCTCACAGGGTATCTTCACAACATTTTTTAGAGTTGCCCCCTTGAGTCAAATCATGGGTTCAATGAGCTGTTGTTATTAGCTGAAATGCACAACATGGCGGTTCCCTAAAATGTAAATATGGATTGAAAGTCTGAGTGTGTTTTTGGAGAATATTCAGGAGTGGAATGGACCCCCTAATATTAAGAGGCACTTCCTGTTTGTTCCATAAATACTCATAAATGCTTCCTCTCTTTTTACAGCTTCGGTGCAGTTCCCATGGCAACGGGCAGTCACCCAGAACAACGTTCCATATTACATCAAGTGAGTTCTTACCTTTGTCCTCTCTATCATCCATCTCCTTGTGCTGCTGCCCAGGACGGAGGATTACAGCATCAGCCAGGGCAGCCACTGTGTTTTGCTGTGTCACTGCTGTCATTAACCCACGGGGCTTTGAGTAAAACGGCTTTTACTGTGGAAAACAAAACATACAACAAAACTTGGCCCACCAACGTGCGTGATGTTTTATGAAGGCATATATTGGGTGTGAGCGATGTTTTTTATGTGCATTGTAAAATGGTTGACTCATCTCAGAGGCATTAAAACTGAGGGTTAATCAGGGATCAGGATGACTCCTAGCTGAAGAGACAGAGTGCCCAGCCATGTGGGGTTTGGGTTCAGTAAAATATAAATCTCGCTTCAGCAGCAGCCCAGCCCATGCCCCTAATTTACAGCACCGCTGTTATTTTCCCCAACGATTGCTTTTAGCCAGTGTCCATAAATGACAATGCAGTCCACTAAAACATTATAAAGCATCTTTTTTATTTAGTGGATGAAGGCATTTAGGCAAAGTAAATGATACACCGAATCACAATGAGATATAAAAAAAATTAAGAAAGTCACCACATTCACCTATCATTGTCTTGCATATAAGCTTAGTTTCTTTTATGTAAGATGTAAATATTATTTGTATTCCAGATATTAGAACTTATGATGTTGGAACAGTGTAAAACAATCTAAATGAAATATCTACAAACCTACATATTATTATCATTTCTTTTCCATTTACTGTTTTTGTTCCTGTTACTGTACCTCTTGCCAGTCATGAGATGCAGACCACCACTTGGGACCATCCAAAAGTGACACAGCTTTTCCACACCATGGGTAAGCCCATTAAAATCAACATAAACAAATATGAGGTCATACATCTTTGAAGAACACTAACTCAACCTCAACAGTGTAATAATTCATTTTCTGACTTTGTATGGGAATGTTTAAACTGTTAAACTATTCATTTTATCAATTTCAAATATCAAAGGTCTGTCACTGGATCTGTTTTAAAGCTTGGATTCTCATACTATGCCAGAGCATGGTCTTCCATGTACAGCCTTTAAACTTTAAATGAGGTTGGGGACAGCCTCTCTTTTAAGCAGTGTGCCAGCCCTCACATTAAGGATGCTGGTGTGGCCTCAGTTTTTGCTTGTTCCATGCCAACTACTACTCAACAACCGATTGGTGGGCTGGCAGACCGCTATTTTGCCTATGGCTCTGTCTCCTCACTACATCACCTATTCTGCTACCTGCATTTAAATTAGGTACACTTACAGTGAATCCAAAGTTCTGCTCTCTTTAGAGCTCCACACCTTAATGAATCAGGGTAGCATTGTTTTTAAAAAGGATAAGTCCATATCTTAAATATAAATTCATACGTTTTGTGAACATTCAAATGACTCAACGTTGTCAAAAGGAAAACTGGTTCTATACATTGAGTGTCTGAATTGTTTTGGGGTGATTTAAGTCTCACAGGGCCAGACATAAATCTAGTGCTTCATAAAGACAGAACCCAGTATGGAGACCCATCCTTTGCTAATGTTGTATTGAATACCACCATGAGAGCCATTGAGAAAATGGCTGCTATTCGTCCTAAATCTTGCCCACGTGACAAAGCATCAATCACTTTTACTGTTTTCTATTCAAATCTGCACCACTACTTTGAACTCCTCCTTCGAGCAGTGTGAAATTGGTTTGGAATGTTTCAAATGCATCACACCCACAACTGCATCAACAACTCCACAACACCCCCCCATTGTAACATGTTGTGTGTGTGCTGTAGCAGGCATCTGGCTCTGAGAGACTAGAGTGCTTAAAACATCTTTAGTTTATCTTCTCCCCACTACTGTCATATGTCATGTCACCTGCCATCGCCAGCGCCACCTCACGGCTGGCTCTGTGCTGCTCTTAGTTGTCAGACATCTCTGCAGCAGGGATGATGACCTCACCCCACGCAGTCGCTCATTTTTAGAAACCAAATCCAGCGACTGCAGTCGCCTGGGGGGCGTAATGGGAGTGCTCAGTGATGGGGATAATCCTGACATATGAAATGAACTGTGTCCCAATATTGATGATTAAGTTGTCAGCATGTCACACAAAGTGGCTACAATATACATAAACAAGAGATGAAAGTCCTTTTACTGTGAATCGAATGAGTGAAGGGTCTGCCAAGAAAATGATGGTGTTTAGCTCATGCAACAGGATTCAGAGAGCATGTTAATACAGTTCTCTGTTCTTTTGGGTGATATCCAGAGAAGAGTTCAGAGGAAGGGAGTGAAATGTGTCATAGATTTGGTGTTTACTAAATGAGTATTCCACTTCTCCAAATGCATTGTGTTTACATTTTAGAAAGAGACCTGTCTGGAAATAAAAACTCAACATGCCATGCTGCTAGCTATTGTAGCAGTAATTTCTCTTCTTTAGAGACTACAAAGCCAACCCTGACAGACTGGACCACGTCCAGATCCATATAGCTTCATCTAGGGGTCATCCTTCTGGTTACCAGACTCTATCACTTAATCCATTTTACATTTTAAGAAAAACAAAACAAAATAGGGAGGCAATTTTCATATAGAATTTTCTTTGTATGTATTCCCCCATGCCAGAAATAAATATAGATGCATGATTAATGGATTGTTTTCAGGATTCCTTGTATTTTTTGTTGTTGGTTTTGGCAACATTTCAAGCTTTTGACAGCAAGTAAACATTCTCATTCTTTAATTCTAGAAATGTACAGTAAACAAAGATGTGTCATTGTTCTGTGTGTACCTTCCATGTGCCGTTGCCTTCCAGCGGATCTGAACCACGTGAGGTTCTCCGCCTACCGCACAGCAATGAAGACACGAAGACTGCAGAAGGCCCTGTGCTGTAAGTGATGCCTCCCCGCTATACTCTCTGGAGCAAATAAAACAACTTGCATCACGATCAATATGGGCAATGATTTAAAACAGGGGTTGATAGAGGTAGAGGGGTCGGTCACGACAAGGATCACGCAGCTGCACATAGGCTTCACAATGAATCCTGTGCCCAGATTAACAGTGGCGCGTGGCGGGGCACACAATTCTTGTAGCAAAAATATGAAGAAGCATTTGGCGCATAATGAAGAGGAGCAGCCTCCATTAGCCATGGTGAGTCCCTGCAAATCACTTTAGTGGGTGAGAAACAACTCAGTCAGCACCCTTGGTGAGGCAGTCACACTAGGGAGGGAGAGAGAGAGAGAGAGAGAGAGAGAGAGAGAGAGAGAGAGAGAGAGAGAGAGAGAGAGAGAGAGAGAGAGAGATGGGGGTTTGGGGTTTGCAGGGAAATCACAGCGAGCACAGAGCTACATAGCTAATTAAGATTTTCTCTTGACTTAATTATTACTGACTTTACATAATTGTTCCAAAGAGTTATGGGAATACAATATTTTGTCATAAAAAGAAAGCCAAATGAACGTAACATCAGTTTGTGTATTTTTACATGGTAAAGGTCCCTTTAGATTGGAGCTCTTGTATTTAGATAAACTGGTATAATGGTGTTGAAGAGTGATAGATAGTTAAATGAGCTTCACAAGTCCATGGGCTTAGAGTGTTATGGTGTAATCCCCATGACCTCCCTGTGACCTCCCACCCCCCAAACATCCACACAACCACACATCTCTCACCCCTACACGTCCTCCTTATCCATTATTCGCTGGCGTTCCCCTTCAGCCCTCCGTCAAAAATCTTAGCAGCTGGCAGCTGGACACGGCAAGCCAGAGCGCTGTCACATTATGGAGTCCTAGCCGAGACAGCCAAACAGGACTTTTTAATTAGTGAACACGGGGGAACTCAGAGAGGAAATGAGGATTCATCCATTCAGCCTTCTCCACGCGGGCACCATCATTGCACCGGTCCTGATTGGGTCATGCTCGGATAGCTTTCATTAATATGCGTTGAGTGAATGTCATTAAGGGAAGGTCCCTGAGGAGGTGGAGAAAAAGGAGAGAAAATTAGATTTTTGTGGTGAATTAGGTGTGTGTGTGTGTGTGTCTGTGTTTGCAGTGGACCTTTTAGACCTGGGATTGGCCCAAAGTGTCTTTGATCAGCAACAGCTGACCCAGAATGGAGAGCTCCTGGAAATAGCTGATATTGTGAGCTGCCTGGGGTCCATCTACAACAGACTTGAACAGCAGCACCCAGACCTTGTCAACACACCTCTATGTGTGGATATGTGTCTAAACTGGCTCCTAAACGTCTACGACACGTATGTACTCCTCTGCTTTTGACACTTAGATATACCGGGCTGGAATGCCCATCTATAACACCCATGTTCATAATGCACCCATGTCTATGGCTCTAGTGTAATGTATGGTTTGGGTCTGCTGCCAAAAGGCTATTGTGTCAGACTTGTTGCATATGAATTATGCAGCTTCTCTCTGTGGCTTGCATTTTAAAGGGCACCTTGATGAAAAAAAAAAGATGTTCCACAGGATAAACCCAATCCTCATAAAACAAGATGGAGTGCCCGTTTAACAAAAGCTTTGGATGGTTTCATGGGGTCATTTTTCTCAACAGAGGAAGAAGTGGGAAGGTGCGGGCGCTCTCCATGAAGATTGGACTTCTCTCGCTCTCCAAAGGACACCTGGAGGATAAGTACAAATGTAAGCTCTTTAATGCAACCCTTGGAATTCATAGCATGTCTGTTTGGTCTTGCATGGTGACAAAAATCAATAGACTATGTCTAATGTAGACATAGAATACAGCAGTAGAGATGAGCCACAGTGAAAACCTAGGTGTGCTTTTATCCAAACCTAGGGTACGTTTTCATAGTATACTTAGTATTGAGCCCATGGCTGCCTGTTGAGTTATAGGAAATATTCAGAATGTATTTAGATGGGTTGTATTTCTCAGAGAAATACAAGGAGTGTCTGTGTGTGTCTGTGTGTGTCTGTGTGTGTCTGTGTGTGTCTGTGTCACACACCTTGTATTTCTCTGGTTCAAATCAGTGCTGAAATGCCAAATTTAGCTTCAATGTTTTACATCACCATGCAAATTAGTCTTTTACTTTCCAACCAATTTTCCCTCCATTGCAACTGTGTGCTCATGACCATTAGAGAGGCAATGAGTTCCAAACGCTTCCAAATCATCCCAAAAGTGCCTAAAGCACTAAATGACAAAGTCAGAAAGTGCATACATTTTGCCAACAGCCATGCAAAACAACCACGCATGGATTAGATAACATCAAAATTGCCTGTGGACAGATGGGTTGGGTACAAAACTGAGCATCAGTGGCCAAGTGATGTGCAACCAGGAGTGCCCCAGGGAGATCAGCTGTTAAAAGGAGTAGTCTTTTATTTATCTATGGAACTTTTCAGTCATCTCGCTGTTGACAGGGACGTATCACTTTCCACTGATGTTTTAACTTTCACTCTAAAATACCACATCTTCTCCAAAGACTGTTTGGTTCATACTAAAGGTTTATGCACTAGTTTGCCAAACAAAAAATAATACAAATTTGGGTGCTCTGTCTGTTTTTTTTTGTGGTGGTGCACATTAACATTCCATCCAGCATTAGCACACAAGTTTTACTGGGATTCAAGTATTTTATATGGAGCTTCAGCACTGCTTAGAATCTGAGAGATACAGCCAGCCTTCTAACTGTCTTAAGACTCCTCACAGTTAGCCTATTAAATACTTAAGCTACCAAGGGAGACTTGTCACCGTCACTCTCATTCATTCTGTGTTTGGGTTTTATACCTGTATTTATTTGTTACTTAATTGGGGTTTTCACCTGTGTCACCTTGTTTTTATTATTATATTTTGGTATTAGTATTTGGCATGATTTCACCATTACTATTCCTGCCATGGGAATAAAAGTTATTATCACAAACACCTGCTGTCAGGCGGATGACCCCCCCACCTCTGACCCTCCTCTGACCCCTCCCTCCAGACCTCTTCTGTCAGGTGGTGCCCCCGGGGGAGTCATGTGACCAGCGAGGGCTGGCCCTGCTCCTGAGTGCCTCCCTCCAGATCCCACAGCAGCTGGACGAGGCCTCCGCCTTCGGCGAGGGCAACGTGGAGCCCAGCGTCCGCAGCTGCCTCCAGCTGGTAAAGCCTGAGCACTGGGGACCCTCGATGGGTCACTCCATGGCATTGTGATTTACACCAGCAGCATCACAAGTAGGGCTCAGAGCCTCTGATAGGCATGGAACATGCTGCTTCTCCACTGGGATGATCCGGTGACAGATGTACAGGCAGTCTCAGAGAGAAAAGAATAAATGATTCAGTTTCTCTCTGGGTAAATCCATATAAATATTATGACTGTCTGCAGTTGAGAACACATCCCGGCTTTGGTTTCAACCCTTTTACAGGCTGGGATCAGATATAAGTGAACAACTGTGTGAGAAAAAAAAGATGTCTGCTGGGAGACACTTGAGATCAGCTCAAGATGTTTTCAGGGTCTTAATAATGAAATGAAAAAGTTCTGGAAGAAAGCCATTTTCCAGTCAGTTTGTCTGAATTCTCCTGAGTTAGATAAAGTGCATATATTGGGCCGTATTTCTTGTGCTGTCTACAGGTCTATCTAAGAGCATTTTACAACCATTATTTTCTTGAGCGTGAACTGTCGCCAGCTTTCTGTTTGGTCTTAAAAATGGCATTATGGGTTAAAGCGGGAGATAATTTCTGCCATGAATCGATTGCTTTAAATTGAAGTAAATATGAAACAGAGTGCAAGTAAGCCTTTTGGAGGAGTAAGAATCATACAGTCTGTCCCCTCTACAACTCCCAACACCCACACGGAGGGGGAGGGAGGAGGAGTCACATCCGCTTTTGGCGCCCAATGATTTACCCACAGCTCTACCCATAATGCCTTCTGATGAAGTGCTCATGTCAGAGCGCGCCTTGGTGGCTATTTTGGAATATTTATATATCTAGAAAACTTATCTGTATGCCACTTCTGTGACTCCCTCTACCATTCCTCTCTTTCTTTCATTTCCCCTGATTCTCTCTCTGCCAGTCCTCCTCTCCCTGTCTCCTTCTCTCTTTTTTGCTCTCCCTACATCTCTATCTGTGTCTTGCTCTCACCACACCATGGCTCATTCCATTTAATGTTGCATGTAATGAAAGAGGAGCCTCCTGATAGCCAAGCTCTTTATAGCCCGCCTGTAATTGATCCATAACTGGAGTAGCAGTTTTAATGCAGTTTTAGGAGAGAGGGGAACGACCTGCGTCAGTGTGATAGACCGCAGGGTTAAAATTAGCAATGGCCCCTACACTAACCTCTCGTGAACAAGGTTACCCAGGGACACAACCTGAGTTTGGAGGTTTTTAGTTCACTCCAGTAGTGGAGTAGCTGTGCGGTGTCAAATGTTGTTTTACCACGTCTGTGAGGCATATCGAGAAGCTATTATGTTTTCTTCAACTGTCTTTCTAGAGTTGCTCTTTATACATTTCTGGTGCGTGAAATGAGGGAGGCGATCAAGCTTCTGCCAAGAACAGGTGTTTTCAGAAAAGGTTAATTGCAGCCGTGCTCACAAATAATGAGCAGCCTGTGGGACTTGTCAGGTTTTTTCTACAAATTGGCCATTGGGTTTTCTCTGGCTTTTGACAATGAAGTTGAGACAAAAAACAGGGGAAATCTAACTAATTCCATTGAATGAAGTGAATCATCGTATGGATAAACGGTCTTTCTAGAACTATTGCTGTGTTCAAAATATGTATGATTAGCAACAGGTGGGTACACAAATCAATCTGATCACAGCAATAATGTTTTTGTTGTGTACCGGATATGTTCAGATAGGTATGTAAACCCGCAATCAAACATATCTGCTGCATTGTTCTACTACTGTCAGTATGTAAATAGTATCTCTTTTGCTCGTCGCTTGATTGTTCTCTCCCTTGTACGTGGCTTTGGATAAAAGCGGCTGCTAAATGACTAAATGTAAATGTAAATGTACGTTTGCAACAGGACTGATGATAATTCCTTGACACACATATCTAGTAATATATAAGATAAGATGCAATGGCTCAACTATCTCTGTACAATGCTAAGCTAACCACAGCAATTCCACTGAACAGCTGAATAACTGACCACATGTAGGCGAAGCCAAAGCCATTATGAGTTAAACAGACAAGTCCAAACTATGTACCTACCAGCGTATACCGCTTTTGGTTTAACCTGCCTAGCTCAGAAGATAATCCGTCACTGCTTCCTTTTTCAACAACTTAGATGGACCAAAATCTTACATTTGTGTTATCAGTGCTTTGTTTTATAAAGACATTATTCCTCTTCACCGCCAAACATACCCAGTGAGTCGTGTGCCCTGCAGGTGGGCAGTGATGGAGAGATCGACCTGGAGCAGTTTGTGGACTGGATGCAGCTGGAGCCTCAGGCGATGGTGTGGCTGCCAGTGCTCCACAGGGTGGTGTCTGCAGAGAGCGCCCGGCACCAGGCCCGCTGCAACATGTGCAGGGAGTGCCCCATGCTGGGCTTCAGGTAGAGCCTGCACAGCAAAGCCTGGACCTGATTGGACAGTTAATCACATAAACACAGACACTGGTGGTTCTTTAGATCAGGGGTCCCCAACCTTTTTTGCACCACGGACCGGTTTAAGGTAGGCATTATTTTCACGGACCGGCAGATAAATACAGCAAAAATAAAATAACGCGACCGGCATAAAAACGAATGTTAAGTGCATGAAAAATACAACTCACCATTGTACTGACTTGTACTTTATCCTATAAAGCAGTGGTTCTCAAAGTGGGGGGCGGGGGGCGCGCAATGTCACAGACGGAGAAAAAAAGTTCTTAAGGGCTTAATTTGTGAGAAACCGTGGCGATTGCGTTCATGTCAATTCTACAGACATCCTTAAACAATTATAAAAAAAAAAAAATATGAGAATATTTTAATCATTAACAATTACGTTTCACATTTAAATTCATGATTCTAAGAGGCATCGTAATGTTCTAAAAAAGCACTACACGAACACTGCAAATGTAACTGAATAAATAAATAAGCATTAAACTCAATCGCGTGGATATAACCATATTGGAATAGAATGGACACATCTACATTCTGCAACAGTATACCTCCACCTCTGCACTGGTGAAGTTAGGTCCGCTTTGACATGATTTTGATCAGTCTGAAGTTGATTTCGCGTTGCTGTGGAGTCTGTGGATGGTGCACACGTCTCTTCAGGCCTTTTCCCCTTCACAAAGAAGCTCAAGGACGTTTGTTTCTTACTAATTTTCGCTAGTTTGCTGGTTTATTTTTTAAGTAACGTATCACGTGACCGAGACAAGCGTCTTGACGTGTCAAGAGGCACAGGCGAATGTTCCGTCGGGGAAAATCCGATCGTTTTTCAAAATAAAACACCTTTCAGACTCTAATAATTAATACAACGGAAATTAAATAAATTATTTATTCTTTCTTTGCGGCCCGGTAGGAAATGCCTCACGGACCGGTACCGGGCCGCGGCCCGGTGGTTGGGGACCACTGCTTTAGATGGTGTGGGGGGTATTCAGCTGGTCTAGTGTTTTGCACAGAACATCAAGGGTATGCTCTCCATTAAGAGCTGGCACTCACTACAACATTGCCAATCCATGTGTTACTTCGAAGACCAGACATTTCAAACCGTTAAAATGCGGTCTAAGCATTCTAAGTAATTACCTGGTAGTTGTAGACATTCAACAATAGAAAAATAATGGAGAGCAAAGCCTGGACTTTATTTAACTTAAAATTAGTCACATAAGCATGGACACTAGTATTCAACTGGTTTTACCTCTTGGACAGAACATCAGTGGTATTCTTGCCACTAATGGGGACAAGAGTCTGTATTCACTCCAACATTTCCAATCCATGTATGACTTGGACGTCAAGCATTTGCAGTCTAAAACTGCAGTAAATACATTGTAGGTGTAGACATTGAGATGGATATTAAGTGTAGACATTAAGATGGATATTAAGTGCTGTTCTTACCTAATATTTGTCATTACCTCACATGTGCAACCGATTTGCTCCTTATAGCCAGTCATTTGTCCTGTAGGTTGTGGGACCTTTCAATAGATTAACTCTAATGGAACTATGAAAGCAGACTTTTCAATGCCCAAATGCAAATCAGCCTAACTGCTCAGATGGAGTTTATCGCTGAATCCAGGGTGAAGTGTCCAAGTGTCCAATTATGAAGTTTAGTATAATTTTATATTTAGCTTTCAGAAATGACAAAATCACATACAACGTAAGGAAATGTAAGTTATTTGATATGAATATTATTATTATCTTCATCTTAAAAACGATTTTGGATTTGTTCTATGCATTGGTTTTTAGTTTATATTTGGTTCTATTTTAAATTCATCCCTGAATATATGAAAACACATCAGCTTGTTCCAGCTTGGAGGCAGCCGTTTGTTAGCACACCACTATCAAATGAGTCTGTGGTACAGGGGTTGTCTTTTCCCTCTGAATTTAATTGATAATAACACACCTCACATCACGTCTTGCAATTGCTGAGGTCTGTTTTCCATCTCCATTTCAGGTATCGCAGCTTGAAGCACTTTAACTATGATGTGTGCCAAAACTGTTTCTTCTCGGGAAGGACGGCAAAAGGCCACAAGCTGACCTACCCCATGGTGGAGTACTGCACCCCAGTAAGTTTTCACAGCAATGTCTTTCTTGCTCATTTTTCCCCCCTGTCAATTTTTACCTCCTTTCTCTTTCTGTCACTCCGTCATCCTGTTTCTCTCCCACTCTTCATTTCTCCCATATTTAATTGTAATCATTAGTTTTCTCCACAGTGTGGTACCCGATCAGAAGTGTTGAGTGAAGCTAAACACGTGCTTCTGTCCATGTCAGACAGGAGCTTGTTTTTTTTGCCAATTCAAAACACTTGTTTTTTTTTTTTTCAAAACACAAAATCTTTTACAGGCTTTCACATTTTAAGACATTAAAACACATTTTGACCAGTGTAGGCAATTCAGGCCCAAGAGAGTATAATGTGTCCACATCTAGCCACACAATTGCTCCCCATCCTTCCCACCCAAGCTAAAAAGCTTTTTCCCCTTTTAGACCACTTCTGGGGAGGACGTGCGTGACTTCACCAAAGTGCTGAAGAACAAGTTTCGATCAAAGAAGTACTTTGCCAAGCACCCACGGCTCGGCTACCTTCCGGTGCAGCTGTTCCTGGAGGAGGACAGCATGGACATGTGAGTGGTGTTGGAGGCGCCATAACCACACGCAGCCGAGACCTCACAGATACACTTTGGCCATGCTTTACTTCAAGGATATAGAGTCTTTGAGAGGTGTTCTAATTACTTTAGAAAAACGTTTTTTCTAATAATCCAGCCGATCTTTGACTTGACCCACCAATATGACCCATTATATATCCAACAAAGTGTGCTGGGTTATCACTGAAATGCAGTTTGTGAGTATGCTTTCAATGGTACAGTGGTACCGACATCAGTATACTGGGTCACAGGTGAGCTTTCTGCTCCGTAGGAAGTAAAGGCGCTGTTGTGCCTTTTTGACCAGGGTGGAGGAGGTCAGAGACCAGGTGAGATCGTCAGAGATGTGGATGCCAAGAACCTCGAAGCTTGACATACACTCTATTACAGCTCTGTTGATGTAGATGGGGGTGTGTGCATGGCTCCTAGCAATCCTGAAATCCATGATGATCTCCACACCACACGGCCAGGTGCTGAACCTCATCCCTGTAGGCCATCTCCTTGTCACCTCTGATCAGACCTACCATCATGGTTTCATCTGTTAACTTGATTATGGTGTTGGTGCAATGAAAACAGGAATGTAGTCATGGGTGAACAGGGAGTACGGAAGAGGGCTCAGCACACAGCCTTGGGGCATGCCAGTGTTCTGGGTGATAGTTAAGGAGGAGAGGCTGTCTAACGTCACAGACTGAGGTCTGTTCATCAGAAATAGTCCAGTTGCAGAGGGATGTGCTGATACCAAGCTGGCTAAGGGGATCACAGTGTTGGACTGAAGTCAATGAATAGCATTCTGACGTACGAGTTGGGACTGTCCAGGTGGGTCAGGGCAGAGTGGAGTGCCGTGGAGATGGCGCCCTCTGTTGACCTGCAGTGGCAGGCAAACTGGTATTGGTCCGACGTAGCAGGCAGATGGGATTTCAAGTGTAAAATAACCAGTCTCTCGAAGCACTTGGCGATGATGAGGGTGAATGCGACAAGACAGAATTCATCAAGGGCCATTGCAATGGAGTGCTTTCACACTGGCATGATGGTGGCGGTCCTGAAAACTAGTGGGGACAACTGCCGGGGCCGGGGACAGATTGAAAATGTCCGTAAAGACCCTGGCCAGCTGCTCTGGCCAGATATTCCATCAGAGGCTGTTGATGTTGATGGATATGCTTTGAGGATGACCTCCTATTTTTCCTGGTTGGGGGCACAGTACTGGGTGGCTTGTTGTTTGTCTGTATGCCACGTGCTACGGGGGTCAGTGGAGTTGAAGTGCTCTTCAATCCTCTGTCTGTAACTATGTTTAGCCTGGGAGATTCCCCTCCTCAGGTTGCCCTGGCTGAGTTGTAGGCCTCCTGGTCTGAAGGCTGCATTTCCTGCTTTGAGCAGGAGGCGAACCTCTGTTCATCCAGGGTTTCTGATTGGGGAAATGTTTTTATTTTTTTTGTGTGTGTGTGAGTTGTCACTCTGTCCACATACCTGTACCCTTTATGCGATCCAGGATAGGGTTGATGTAAGTGTCAGTGTTGATCTCAGAGTGGCCTGTGCAGCAAACACACTCTGTGTGCTGGAATTGGTGCTGGAGAGTCTCGATGGTCCTCATTTTGGGTTCCACGTGTTTGATGACCGGGGTGTATTTGGGGAGCAGGAACAAAGAGAGATGGTCAGGTTGTCCCGGGTGGGGGAGAGATGTGACTTTGTAGGCGTCAGCTACACTGGTGTAAACATGGTCCAAAGTTTTATGTTCCCTTGTGGTGTAGGAAACTGGCTGATGAAACTTTGGAAGTATAGATCTCAAAGTACAGTGATTGAAGTGACAACAAAAGCCCCATCCGCATGCATGGTTTGCAGCTGGCTTATAGCAGCACAAAGTACTTTCACAACCACTTCTGCATTAGCATTTAATTCAAGGTTGTATTGGTTTATGGGGTAGTTAACCTGGGTATGACCATACATTTTAACATAGTTTTATGGGTTGATTTGTAAGTGTAACCAAACCTTAAAGAAAAGATCTTGGTTTAAGCATATGCCAAATTCCTTCAGTCACATGGGGTTTTGTCATTCTGTGTGAATCCCATCCGTTACAATTCTTCAATTCTCAACTCAGAGATATGTTCAGTGCTGCTGTATGACTGGCACTTGACTCTGACTTTGTGTGAAATGCAATTCCATCCATGGTGAATAGGAAGGGAAAAACCCCGGCACAAACCTCCCAATTGACTGTGTGCGCTTTCATTGTCTCCCATGTTCTCTCTGGCAACTCACGCCAGGCTATTCATTCCGCTCCTCAGCTGTGGCACTCCTGTGTCAACAAACAAATGGCTTCCTCCCTCTGGTGGATTTGCATGTAATTACAGAAGCAATCAGGCGTCTGTTTAGGGAGATCAGTGGGGAAATGAGAGGATGGGACATTTATCATTCTCTCGCTGTTTAGTGTCCTTTCGTCTTCAATTGCAACAGCTGTTCTCCCTTTGTCTGTCCTCCCTGCCTCATATCTCTGCTGATACTGAGTGTTTTTTTTGTTGTTGTTTGTTTTTTCTGTCTAGGGGTTTTGGGGTTTTACATCATAAATGTTTCCATGTGCAATCTTCAATCCAGGACCATTTCAACAGTTTATTTTCATATTCAGTAGCAGAGGCTGTATCAGTGCAGTGTCTGATGTTGACAACTGGCTATATTTGGACACGGGCAGGCAGGCAGGCAGAGAGACAGGTTGACATGCAGGTAGACAGGTAGACGAGCAGGCAGGTGAGCTCGCGGGCCTGAAGGCTGGTGTAAAAGCAGGTATTCCCCCGCGTCTAAAGGCGGGGCGTGGAGCCCGTGCTGTGGCTGCCTCCTCTAACATCTGCTCTCTGTTTGTGTCTCACAGGCCGGTCCCTCTTCTCCGCATGTGCCCAGAACAGTATGAGTGAGTGTTACTCTATGCTACACATGTGCCCAGAACAGTATGAGTGAGTGTTACGCTATGCTACACATGTGCCCAGAACAGTATGAGTGAGTGTTACTCTATGCTACACATGTGCCCAGAACAGTATGAGTGAGTGTTACTCTATGCTACACAGTCTCATCTCTACTCGCCACTTTCATTAGGAAATACAACCATGTCACAATGTAGATATGACATTACATGGGGTATAAATGGGTATGTTGTTTACTATTATGTAGTTGTCCTTGTGCCATTTTGCCATTCATTACAACACGGCATTAACCATGAACAGCTATTTGTGTACACCTCATAACCACTGATCCGTGATACTCATACCACTGACCTTAGTCATTTCCACAAAGCTGTTCTATGTATAGATGTATGTGTGGTCATACAAGAGTTCTTAGTTTGGTGGATGGTGGGTCCGAGAACGGTATCTGATTACGGTTTGTAGACTCCACTGTGTGGAGTTCTGCTGACTCACTGTGCAGATGGGGAAAGGACACTTTGTATTCGATTTAAAGAGCGGACCTAATTTACTGCCCATAAACACTTGTTATACTCAACACCATAGGGGTGATTGTACTAGCACATACATCACAGCTATAAACTCATTATGTCACCTTTTTAAATACCTGATTTTTGGCACATCCATATATTGAAACAAATCTCTTCCATCGTTCCCTCATTTGTTTTTTACTGTGCCCCTGATAATATTTGGGGTAGACGCTTCAGATATAAGCCTACACTGAATACATGAATGAGTGAATCCCTGTAGGTGGAAACAAGTATTTTATCCCTAAAATTGCCTCAGCTTCTCTCTCATTTCCTCTGTCTTGAGCTGAGCCAATCCAAACAGCCTTCAGGGAGCTACTTTATCTCAGACGTTTTGTCCACAAAATATCAGCTGTGTTTTTTTGTTTTCTTGTTTTTGTTTTGACTGGTCCCAGGATGGCTCCGATAGCAGGCTGGGAGCGAGCCGTGTCTGTGGAATCTGCCTCAGCCGCAGGAGGAGGGTGAGTCAGACAGACAGCTGACAGACAGACAGTTTCCGTCTGGACGGTCACCAACCAGGAGTTTGTGATGTTTTATCAAAATCATGCACCACAGTTTATGAGATTTTGCTTGTAAAGATCATCGTTGTTACTCCCAAGCCCATTGTGTGAATAGTTACCTTCAGTGCTCCCATTATATGATAAGGGCACAACAGGGAACAGACAACAACAGGGGGAATAAGGATCACGGCTAGGGGTCCTCACTGTTGATTCACTCTCTAAACATTCCTTTTTTTTTAACGAATTACAATCCACCCTACAGTATATGTTATATTTTGAAGCACAATACATTTTGGTCAGATTATGGTGACTTATGTCCCTTTTCCAGATGGGGGTTATAGGGTGGACTAATCGTTTAAAAAAACCCATTTGCAGTCAGGTTTTTATCTCAGTAAGACTTAATTGGAAAGAACTCATATTCCACCGAAGCGCTCTGCTTAATTTTGCCTTATCGTGACTAATGAGAGTATTCATCACCATAGCCTCCAGATAGTGCCCTGTTCCATGGCGTGCCCACCTTTTCTCCCATGCAAGGAAAAAACCTAAAAAAGACTCCTCCACTCCACTCTTCTCTCAGTGCTCTTCTGGGGTTGATGGCAGCACTGCACTAGTTTACTGTGATGACTCTATCAAGCAGCAGCTGGACATAGTGAATCCGACTTCACAGAAGTCTTACACGCACAAATCACTAGAAAAGCATTTTTGCAAAGTTAGAACCTTGCATACTTTTATGATTTCCAAAATATAAGTGAACACATTTCCTCCAAAAACATCAAATATGTTCAAGAGTTATATTGTGACTGCTTTTTTAGATACGACACATTAGTCTCACACAGGGGAGGAGGAAAGGTACTGATCCATAATGAAAGTTCCAGAACTCTATGAAATAGAAGCCCTTGAATTGAATGCAATGAATTTTGAAGAGAAAACTAATTAGATTTCTGCATTGATTAAGGGATAATTAAGGGGTTGGTTAATATCACAGACCAACACATTAAGGAGAAATTAAGGCAGGGTTTGGTTCCACTTTAAAGACCCAATAGCACATATTAAAAAGGGTTTCAGGTAAAATGAAGATTAATGTAAGTATATTTTGAGTTTTTTAGGACTTCCTGTTGTTTGGGTAAAATCAAAAGATTAATGTAAGTATATTTTGAGTTTTGAGGACTTCCTGTTGGTTGGGTAAACAAGTAGGCCCATCTCATGGCCCAAGTACCCCCATCTCATGGGGGATTATTCAGCGCAAATCTGTGGATTCGTATTTATTGGTGTGGATTTGGCAATTGCTCAAATGAGAGATCTCACTGGAATCTAAATCTCCCTGTTCTTTCGTTTCTCACGTCCACCATGTCGGCACACAAACAACCCCCTCTTCTCTCCCCTCCCCCTCAGGTTTCCGGAGCACGAGTTTATCCTACCAGAGGCACACAGTGCCAGCACATCTTGCAGTCCCCTCCACGTCCAGCAAGGGGACACCCACAAACACAGCCACACCTCCAGCCCAGTCCAAGGTCAAGCCATAAAGAGGAGCGAGATGCCTGAGGAACCTGATGGTCTCATATCTGCCCTAGAAGAGGAGAGCTGTTAATACTACCGCACTCTCCTCACGCGCCAGAATAACAATTTGAAGACGAGAGAGGAACGGCTCAGCCACGTTCTAGAGCGCTCATAAACACAAATCATTCAGTTGCCATTTCGGATGGATTTATTGAACTGACAGTCAGCAAGGTCAAACAGGACAAGTGACTCTGAGATTTAAAGAGTGAATTAAAGTTAACATTAACTACTCAAACCCAGACTGTTGTGGTGTGTTTTGGAGTTACGTTTAACGTGTTTCATAATGAGTATTGGAATTCAACTGAAATTCTCTGTTACTACCCAATAAAGAAGTACCCACCTAGCAACCGTCTAGCCCCTGCACATGACTTCGCTGGAGCTTGAGGGGAGTTTAAAGTATCAGCATACATCACAAAGCTACTCAGGTGATTGGCTGATCTAATCAGCAATTACACAAGGGCTTTTCACATTAAGCACTAGAAAATGAACCTCTCATATCATTCACATGTCTCCTGCAGTATCTCTCCATGGGAGATATTTACATAGCAGAGACATATGTTGTATGACATATGCCAAATGAGTTTGCTGTTTTTCATTATTAATTGTTCATCACCTCATCACTGCTACGTTATACAGTGTTCACTGTAGACAATAAGGCACGACATATAAATCATATAAAAACTTTTCTCATAAAAAATATTTGGTTTGGTCTTCAGACCAAACTCAAAACTAGTTTATTCTGTCTTTGGCATGAAAGTCAACACTCATGAGGTACAGTGGTTCCCATTAGACAAAGCCTCAGATGTCACTTTCCTCTTTTTGTTTCTGGGTCACATGTGGGAAAGAAGAAATTTATGGGAAACCGTAGTATGCCGGATTTGTACAAAGCACAAGGATCAGCTCAAAGTTACGTTAAGTTAATTAAGTTACATCAGCTGAAAATTATTCCTTCAGAAATACATGTCTATGACTCGATGCGTCTATGACTGCTTCCCTCAACCTAGAGCCAGTCTAATGCTGTGTTCCAGAAAACTCAATGTTTCAACGGTAGAATGTACAGTGGAGCGTTGTACAATGGAACACCACTCAAAGTCAGATTTGCTGCTTGTAAACCCAGGGCAAATCCATCTACCTTGACTTTAAAGTTGGAATTGGAAAATTGCAAGTCTGAAATATCCGAGTTCCGAGTTTGTCTCGGAGGCACCATAATTACAAAACCACATAGGTGTGCAGTTTAATTACACAGCCGGTGTAGTTATCTTTCCTAAAGGATAACAGGACCGGACAGGAAGTGTATTACAGGGAAATTTGATACTTTTTACACCAATTCAACAAAAGGCAGGGAACCTCTACAGTGATGTTTGGGTACTATGCACCTCCGCACACTCACATACACACACACACTCACACACACACACACACACACAAACACACACACACACACACACACACACACACACACACACACACACACACACTCACACACACAAAAAAACCACACAAATATACCTGAAGGACTCCACATCTTGGAACACAAACCTTTCATAGGAGATGTAAAGACAGATCTATCCCAGTGCCATCATTGCTGTAAGCTCCAAACACACACTCACAATACATCATCCTGCAAACCATTAGCTTAAAGCCGAGCCGCTGAAGCTCAGCACCTCATTCATTTCTGTGCAGTTTAAATGCCTCTTTACCCTCCATCACCACCAGCAAGAGAGCCAGACGCTAGTAATGGGCCTTTTCCCTTCCCGTGGGGAAGTTGGTTGGCAGTGAGGAGTCTTAACGCTCTCCAGCGAGTGTGACAGTGGCAATGCATCAGTACTGTATGTCACCCAGAAGAGTCATCTGGGGTAGTGAGAAGTTATGAGGGTCCCTCGGAGAGACAGACAGAGGCGCAGAGAAGAGCTCAGACCAGAATCAACTGTGTCACTGCGAGCAACTGTAAAAACAAGTAATGTTGTTTCAGTGAAAAATGACACAAGGTGTGAATGCAGAAAACATTTTTCAAGGGATACGGTAAACAATTAGGATAGTTTTAAAGGTTAACATGTTAGTTTAGACAATACATAAGGCAGGTTCACATCAACATGATTAGTCATGATTATTTAAATATTTATTGTTTTGCTCTATCACCTATTGCTTCTGAAAAGCAAACCGTGCCCCTTATTCCAGCCAGACACATTTGGGCTGAGCTTAACACGTGTTGTGGCTTTTTATGATAATCTAGTTTGATTACGGTCATACTCCCGCTGTAATATTCAAGTTGTGATATTAAAGCCATAAGCTGACATTCTATACCAAAGGTAGAGATATAAAAGTGTGATAGATTTATAGAGATGTCACGAGCCTCAGTACAGTTATGTGCTCAGTGAGGACTGTGACCTTCTACATTAATAATTCTGGCAGATGGCCACAGCAAAAGACCATGATAAATTTAGTCCATTAGATTCTCAGGCTTTGATTGCATAATGAAGGAAATGTTTCTTTTAGGTCTGCTAAGGGGTTTCTTGAGGGAAGCGCAGGTTATTTTTGGAAGGCTACTTTAGTGTTTGACTTTCACACATAGTGGCACAGAAGAAGCAGAAAAGTCGTCTGAATGTTGATCTACCATTTGAGCATCCTTGAGAACAGACAAAGGACAGAAACTAGCACAATTGATTGAAAGTCTACTTTTTTCACTTTTATTTGTCTGTCAAATCAGTGCTATCTGAGGACCGCAGTGACTTTTACCTGACAGCTGTTGAAAAGCCACAGGTGCAGTGGGAGTGAAGCAGCCTCCGGGCAAATAGACGTGTCTCTGGGCGTCCCACTGAGCTGACATATCCTTCTGTACACATTCACACACACACATGATGACACGATGTGTCATGCATTTACATGCCAAGGGGTTGTGTTGAACCAGCAGAACCCGAAAAATTGCTTTAGTTCAGAGTTCAGTTAAAATCTGGATGTAGGATCTATATTTAAACTGGTGGTACAATCAGCTATACTATACTATATACTATATACTATATCTGAAGTCCTTACTATGAGCCAGTGAATTTGAGGTAATTACCATTTGGCCTCCACCTCCACAAGTCTGTTTTTCTTTTTTTCTGACAGGCTGACAGGCGATGTTGTTCTATGTCATGACATCTTCTCTGACGGATGAGCTTTCATGTTGTGTCTTTTTGAGTATACCTCACAGAGACAAGAAGTGATTCCCTCAGCCCACAGAGAATCCCAGACTTGAACCCACTGTGTGGGTAATGATGTGTGAATGAGAGAGTGAGAAAAAAAATCTACAGCAGTATGTTCTATATTATATTATTATACATTTGAACGACTCCTCCTAAAACTATTACCATACTGACAGAAAGTTAATCTTATGAACCGGAAGTTTCACCAAGACTGGTGTGCAGAACATCACCTCAGTTCCAGGTGACTGTTCAGATTTGTAGGTATTTGGAAAAACGTATTACCACATTTTGAACACCCCTATTCCTCTCCCTCATGGGCAGATTTCCATAGACTAGCTATTTGCCATCACATTAGCAAACATTTGCTCTTAGGTCCCTGAGCCAAGCCATCAGAAATTCATTTGCACACCCTCCAAGATGGGAGCTTTCTTATACAGCACACTGACCTTCTCTCTCTGCTCTCATTCAAGGTAGGTAAGCCATGCAGGAGGCCAAAGAGTCATCCGCACCCTGTAAGTGCGTGAAACACACACACACACACACACACACACACACACACACAGACACACACAGACACACACACACACACACAGACACACACAGACACACAGACACACACACAGACACACAGACACACAGACACACACACACAGACACACACACACACACACACACACACACACACACACACACACACACACACACACACACACACACCCACACACATACACACATACACACACACACACACAGACACACACACACACACAAACGCTTCCCTAAATGACACTTAGCTCCTTTCCAAAGACTCTGCTGCTGATTGTGCTGAAAGCACTAATTATGGTTCTAATTGTAGTTAATGGATGCCTAAAGAGGGGATCATAGCTACATTGTGGCCAAAGACCATAAATACAAAATGGAGGGAGTGGCACACACATTCAGAATCACAAGTAGGACTTAAAGTGTATATACTGGAATAAATTATACATTATTAATATATTTCATTTTTAAATTGTGTAGTAAATATTTAACATTTATTGTCCCTAACACCACATTTCTAAATTGCTTTAATCAAATACCCATTAAATATTGACTCAAAATAAACCTAAGATAAATCTCTAACCAATGAGGGAAGTGAAAGATAAACTGAATAAATATTGGCTGGATGAAACTGACAGGACGATAAAACTGGCCGGCAACAGGAGACGGGGAACAGGATGGGAGCAAGAGAGCAATACCCTAGGAAGCA
Source organism: Clupea harengus (assembly GCF_900700415.2). NCBI lineage: Eukaryota > Metazoa > Chordata > Actinopteri > Clupeiformes > Clupeidae > Clupea > Clupea harengus. Next base: position 25,077,671 of record NC_045165.1, read on the forward strand.
ACGGCAGTAATGAGAGAAGGAAACAAGAAAGGCTGAAATATCTCCAAACAAACATTCACAAACATTCTTCATTCTGACTGTAGCGAAGATCTCGAAAGGACTCAATAACAAATCTAAATCAACTTTTCCCCGTCTGAACAGTTCCTTTCAGAGACACACACACACACACACAAGTAGAGCTCGCAGAGTCGTCTCACACTGGCCCCTCTCCTCACACACATCTCCTGCAGTTTCACACACACACCCACAGGCGGCGTTCATCTCGGCTGACATCTGCACATCACCCACCCGCTGTCTAACCTCTGGCGCTCGTCTGTCTCATCCCCCCATTCCAGCTCCCCTCTCCTCCTCCTCTCCTCCTCCTCCTCCTCCTTCCTCCACCTCCCGAGGGAGAGAACAGACAGGTTCCGTCTGGAGCTCACACCGTTACCCCGGAGGCAACAGGCAGAATGGCGTAATGGCTATCTGAGACAAAGAACAAAGTCTGATAGTTAGACCAAAGCATCACCTCCTTCGGTGGAGTCCAAATGAATGGTGTGCTGCTGTGTGGGTTGCTAGGCAATACATCTAGAAACCATTTAAACTTGTTACACTACTTTTAGGGCCAGAGGCAAACAAACCACATAAAAAAAACACTGGCATTTATAAATCCAGGTGTATCATGCTGAGACCATTTCTGTCACATTACATTGAGGGACAACTTATGAAAACTTTTATAAAAACAGTCCAGATGATATTCTGTAAAGAAAAAGTAAAAAAAAGCAGGGGTGACAAACACAACACACACGCATAAATATTTTGTATGGTATGAATGCTGCTGCGCTCCACCTACATATCTGGTAGTCATACATCATTTTCATTTGACATTTTTTGTGTCTTTATGTCAACAACACCATTGTCTAACATTTCCCTTGGGGAACACAAGATATAACATCATGTTTTACAACACACTGTTTCTACTTTCTGCTAGAATTCTCATATAAACCTAGTGGCAAGGAAGTAGATGACAGTCACTCAAGTCAGCAATATTACCCAACACCATCACAATAAAATAAGTGATAAGACAAACAGAATTGGAATTACGGTAAAATGAGAAGACCTCCTACATCAAATGTATGTATATTTCAACAAGTCCATTTCAGATCATCCAATATGCTCCATAGTTTTTTTTTTATTTCATTGCTTATTTCCCCAGATACCAAGCAAGAACTGTCTGGATGCAGTTATATGCCAACTAGGAGGAAAAAAAACTGCACTGATGAGGCAAAGCTGGGATCATTTTATCAGCAATGTAATACAATCCCAGGGTGCATTGCACAGAGCGCCACTATCCCATGCCACATTTCTCCCTTGGGAAGGCTGCTGGGGGGCGGGTGCAGACTCCAGACACCCCCTGGCTGCTACAGGTCACTGATAAATGCTCACCACAGACTACAATGAAAAGGCAATTATTTCAAGGGACGGGGACGGGGACGGGGACGGGGGGGGCTGAAAATGACAAACAACCGCAGAACAAGCCCCTGAACACCTGTTAGCATGCTAAACACTGGCCAGAGAGTTTAACGAGAGCTTCAGATGGCCAGACGAGTTAAGCACTGCATCACTGAGTCTCTTCTCCTCTCTTCCCCTACTCTCATCTCTCTCATTACATGCCATCCTTTTCCCTCGCCCCTCACCCCTCACTTCTCCCCCCCTCCACTCCTATCGTCCTTGGCCTTGTTTCCTCTCATCTGCCCTCTTTCTCTCTGCTCTCTCATCCTCTGTCCTCTTTCTTCTCTTTCTCTTCCTCCTCCCTCTCTTCCTCCTCCCTCCTCTCTGTTCCACTGTGTTGTGGCTCAGCTCCGGGAGCTCATCTCCACACCAGCACGCCACCAGATGAGCCTGTCAGAGAGGAGCACACTCAGTGGTCTCCCAGGGGCCACAGGAGATTTATCATCCTATTAGTGTGACTTTCATATTTGTGTGTTGGTGTGTGTGTGTGTGTTTCATAAACTTTCTGAGCTCAACAGGCTGAAGGACAATATGAGAACAATAATTCTGCACGTTACTGTCTGGCTGACAGAAGAAGGGGTGGGAACAACTAGGGCCCCATTCCCTCCCCTTCACCACTTTTTTCTCAGTCAAAGGAGTAATTGGGAACAATCTCAGGAGTCAGATTAGGAACAAATGCAATCTTACCTACACTTTTGTGACCTAATGTGGCGATCAGTGAGACATAACGTATTCAATTGACTTATGTAATTATGTTATGTAAATAGAGAAAGCAGAGCTGTTGTTTATTGCCTGATTTTATAGACTTATACTTATAGATTTTATAAACTCACCCCACACCGTTAACACAGAGCTATACCACCATCTAGTGGCACATGCAAGTATTACACTTTCAGGCCGTTTGATTTCCAGGCAGACATGAAAACAAGGTTTTGCATGCATGTTGTTTCTAGCGACTAGGGGGTGTTCCAATGGAGATGTGTGCTCTAGTCCAAGAGGGAACTGTCCTCTTTTGTCAAAATACCACGGTTACTACCACAGATGCAATGCTAACATCCACACACCAGTTGGCAGACATTTTTCGAGATGTCTGTGAAGTGGAATGGTACTCACTCCGGGTAGGCTCGGGTTCTTTTTCCAACCATACCTTCATGGCCCCCACTGTGTAGCAGCACCTCTTCATGAGGTCCCACTTGAGTCCTTAAACCAAAGGCTGATCGCTGAGCACAATGGGAGTTCTGGAGACAGAAATCTAATAATGTGGAGCAGGTTACAGAGACAATAATGTCAACTCACTTAAATTACTGCAACCCTGCTGAAACTTGACAACTAAGGTATGACAGTTTACCTGCGTATCTCCAAACTTAACAGCAGAACCAACCATTCCACAAGCAGAACTAGTGACCTAGTCTTGCAAGAGCAGCCAAACATTCCCTGATTACAATATATTTTGGCTCATATTTGAGTACATTTTATTGCCAAATTGTTTTTGTAAAGAAAATTTGTTCCATAATGGATGAAGTTTTACTAGAATAGTTCACTAAAACATATATAAGATTTATTTTTGGGCTTTTATGCCTTTAACCAGATAGGAGAGGGATTGGGAAAGGACTGCGAGCCGCTCTCGAACCCGGGTCCCCATGGGCATTCAGACCCATTCATGGTACAGCTCCCCCTAAAACATATTTTAATACGTTTTCAACATTTGTGCATTGCTGATGGCAAGAACATTACAAATAGATTCTCTTCAGTTTTATACTGCTCCAACAAGGCAATGTTGCATTTGGTAATTTATTGGATTTTCACTTAACTATGCTATTTAGAAAGCATATTCCCTCATAACTCCTTAATATGAGAATAAACAGGATATAGGACAGAGTTCTAAAGACATGAGACAACAACCAGACGATGTTAAAAGATGGCAAATTGTTTTTTTTTATTAAACCACACACGTCAACATGCATTGAACAAGTCAAGTCTAGGACCCTGAAGACACTTTAAAGGCTGTGGATCAGTGGCCCGCCCACCCGTCAGACGTCAGAGAGAGACAGAGATACACAGAGACGGAGAAGAACAGCAAGCCGACTCCAACCACACCACTGAACTCCTAACCCTGAGCACTGACCTGACACTAACCTTCATCCATAACCCTAACCCTGTCAATATCCATAATCTCCAACTGTCACCGTTACCCAAAGTCTAACATAAACACCCAACACACATTATACTTATCCTGCCCCTCTCCTAAATCCCTACATGAACCTCTTACTGACTCTATGCCCAGATGACATGTGAAGCCCCTTCAGTGCTACTGTTTAGCTCTCAACACAGGGTCACTACTCTGGAATGGTGTGATTGGTTAACAGTGAGCGGGTCAGAGAGACATACCCAGTCCTTCAGAGTTCTAATACTAATCTGCAGAGCAGCCCTTGAAGACTACATAGCCTTGAGCCTTGCCCCTTGTCTGGGTGCTCTCCCCAGTCTTCTCCTTCCTTGAGAGATACCCCCCGACTCCCTCCCTGAAAAGCACTGGATTGCTGAAGACCACTTATTGGAGAAGGTCGTGGTCTTAGAGCAGTCAGTGGAAGACAAAAAAAAGGTGCTAGTCCTGACAGGGTCACTCTGAGTCAACATCAGCTGGTCTGGGGAAGCACTTAGCATTCTGGGTAGAGGGGAGGGCAGGGAAAATATGTAGTTTGAATGTCTTGTTTAGTCAGACTGTAGGCACAGACAGAGCAGCAAGCTATGGGGGGGGGGGACAAGAGGCTTCTACGTGCTCACCACCACACAAGTTGATGCTGGAGTCACAAAAACAAACAAAAATAATTAATAATGGTAAACTTCATATCGACAATCCAGTAAAGTGCTAGGTGATTCTCTCGCCTCTAAACTGTATCAACGGTGTACTTCAAGTCAAGACACGAGAACTTTCGTTTTGAGAGTTTGAAAAATTCCAACAGGCAGACACGAAATTAAAACAAAATCGGACCGACAGCACTCTAATGATCCAGAACCTTTAAAAAAAACAAAAGGAAATGTAAAGAATCGAAAAAATTAACTTAAATCCATGAGCTTTTCAGATTGCGGGTGTGTGCATCTCCACACAAGCACTTGTCAATCTGAAGGTGGCTGCTACATGTGTTCTCGTCACACCATGCAAGAGTATAAAACATTACAGTAATAATTCAGCAGGGCAGAGTTATTATTAAAGATTTCTGCCAAGCTTCACAATCAAGTGTTTTTTTTTTTTCTCCATTAAGGCTCCGCTTTCTACTTCATTTATTCATTTATTTGTATGAGTCGGCACAGTATTTTACCTTATAAAAAATATAGTTTTTGAAACCTCAAAAAACAGCTAGGCTTTATTTACACTTCCACAGAGTGTCGAAACAGTTCCGAACAATCTGCAGCCCACAGTCTAGAGTTTGTGCTGGGAATCGGGATGATCCGAGAATAACCTGGAGGAAGACAAAGCAGCAGCTCTAACTCCTGTTGCTTTGAGAAAGCGTGAGGAAGTCCGCGGTTATGGCGGCACGAGTGTTTAAATTGCTGAGAGTTCAGAACATAGTGTCTGTGTGGCGTGTTGTGACAGTTCAACTGGAGTGTGTGTATCTGTGTGTGTGTGTGTGTGTGTGTGTGTGTGTGTGTGTGTGTGTGTGTGTGTGTGTGTGTGTGTGTGTTATAACACTGGCTTGAGGACAGAGCGGAGAGAGCGGCCCTCGCGGGTGAGCTCGCGGGTGAAACACATGCAGGGCAGAGGGATGGCCTCTTCTCTGCGGGCCACAGTGTTGAACTTGCAGGTCTTGAGGTGGTCGGCGATGCTGGCGATGTTGGCGAACTTCCACTCGTTCACTGTGCCGAAGGCCGTGCTGAACCGCCACACCTGAGGCCAACGTCACAAATTAGTGAGTTTGCACGAGAATACGAAATAAAGTGAGACAAAGTGAGCACTGAATACAGGTCTGGTGATAATGTCTCTATAATAATCTATAATGTGTATCTATATACTCTGTGTGACTGTTTTACCAGCATGGATTTGAAATGGGCTATATTGGCTCTCTGAGAGGTCTGTGTTACTGCTGAGCTCAAAAGAGGTTTTTCTTTTTCTATGCATCATCTTAAGCAGCACAATGAACTAATTCAATGAAAAACAACATTCTTAGCCAAGAGGCTTAGGTCTTCAGCCAAAGAGAACAACTCAATCTTGCATCACATTGGATTAATTTATATTCCTTAACACTCGCAATATAAAGCTGCTTTCACACACACACACACACACACACACACACACTCTCTCTACCTTGTCTCTGATCTGCCAGGAGTTGGAGCCATCGGGTTGCTGGACCTTCTGCCAGAGCAGCACCACCATGCCCCGTCCCTGCAGCAGGCTGCCACACACGTCCCTCATGGTGTGGGACACCCGTGACAGCTGGCACAGGCTGAAGCCGTCCAGGAAGCCGGCCACATGCTGGAGCAACTCAAAGGGCAGGCTGCTGAGGTGGTCGCACTGGTACCCATACTGGTAGTTGCTGCGGGTGATCGTGCCGTTGCGGTCGGTGGCGGCGGGCCGGGCGGGGATGTTGAACTGGACGCCGAAGGAGCCCAGGTGTCGGTCGTGGACGATGCGCGAGCCCTGGGTCGACGGGCAGAAGCGCCGCTGCGAGAAGGTGCAGCCGTAGTAGGCCAACGGGCAGCGCTGCTCCATCCAGCCGTTGAGGCCGGCGTGGATGTCGCCGTGCACGTTCTTGAAGTGCGAGGAGAATTCGTCGCGGCGGAACAGCTGGCCGCACACGAAGGTGAACATGGAGCGCTGCTTGGTCTGGTAGCGGGCCACGCACTCCAGCACCAGGTCCAGGCGCAGCGTGTGGAAGGGGCTGGGGTTGGACAGCTGCGGGCTGGCGTGGTCGCAGGCCGAGGCCGACGCGATGTCGCCCACCATGGTGTTGGTGGCCAGGATGGCCGACGGGAAGGAGAAGGTCTGCGTGCCAAAGTCCATGCGGTAGCCGTCCACGAAGCGGCTGTCGGAGATGCCGCGGCCGCCCGGCGAGTCGCCCAGGCAGAAGAGCAGCGCCGCCGTGATCAGGTCGATGCCGTGCAGGCCCATGGGGTCGTCCGACACCTCCAGGTCCGACGTGTCCACCGCCTTGTCCTCCATCTTGGCGCGGAAAAGGTGGTAGGGGTCGGAGAGCAGTGCGCGGCGCCCGTTGAACGTGAACACGCCGCGGAGCACTTGCAGGTTGTGCAGCTTCCGCTCCAGCCAGCGGTCGGCTGCCTCGCCCACGGCCTCCGGCAGCTCCCCTCCGTTCACCTGAGGCCCGGCGGCCACTGCCTCCAACTCCTCGTCCGCCTCGACCACCAGCGGCTGCAGCTCCACCCCCTGCAGCTCCTCCCCTACCACTAATGGTGGAAGCTCCCCCCCATCATCCTGAAGCTCCTCCCCCTCCACCACCAGTGGCTGAAGCACCTCCTCCAAATCCAGGGCGAGATCATCCCCCTCCACCACCACCAGTGGCTGCAGTCCCTCCCCATTCATGTGAAGCTCCTCCACCTCCTCTTCAACCGCCAGATGGTGGTTGGCTAAGGGGAGGGGGAGAGGCCTCTGGCCCGTATAAGGACGGGGCCTCTGCACCGATACTGAAAAGCGAGGTGCGGTGATGTTTCCGTGCTGAGGCACAGCCGGTTCCACCACCACTGGCCGGGCGTGGAGAACCAGCTCAGGTTGGAGGTCAGAGGATCCGTTCCGCCCATTGCCTTGCAGTCTGTGCTGGTTCCGCCAATGATGATGCCCACCCCTGCTGTCTGGCCGGTGAAAGCCATTAAACAAGGGCTTCTCCTTCTTCCAGGGCATGACACACTGCATCTCTCTGTCCTCGACATCGCCGTCTTTCCCATCCACAATGACTTCTATTGACTTGCTGAAGCCGTTGTGGGTCTCCCAGCTCATGCCGTTGGTGTGGTTGAGGTCAACCCCTCCAACGGCCCCCAGTTCACACTCGGACTCTGAGTCACTGTCCTTCATCTCCACGTTCTCAACGTCCTTGCTGCCGTGCCGACACTCGCTGTTGACCTCTCCATTGACCCCTGCGCCATGATGTGCGCCATTGCGCTGCTCCTTCTCGGCCAGACTGTCCATGAGCAGGTCAATGTCCTTGTTGGCGCTGGTGAGGATGCCCAGCGCCGCTGCTAGACTCCGGCTGGTCTCCACTGAGGCCATGTAGAGCTCGCTGTAGGACTCCTGCTGCATGTCCATGATCCCACGCGCCAACTCCACCTGAGAGGGCCGCTGGGGCTGCTGCTGTGGCAGCTGCTGTTGTAACTGTTGTTGTTGCTGCTGCAGCTGCTGTTGTAACTGTTGTTGCTGCTGCTGCTGCTGTTGTAACTGTTGTTGTTGCTGCTGCTGCTGTTGTAACTGTTGTTGTTGTTGTTGTTGTTGCTGCTGCTGCTGCTGGTGGTGCTGAATCGGCTGTTCCTGGATCAGCACCTGGGGCTGGCTCTTGGCGCTCAGCTTGTCGTCGGCTGCCCTGCTGACAGTGGTTGTGACGCGAAGCGACTCCAGCAGCATGCGCTGGTCCTGCAGCGCCAGCGCCATGTCCAGCTGCTCCACGGGTTCGTCGTCGCCACCAGAGCTCAGGTGCTCGTAGGACTGGCGGTCAGCGTAACTGACAGGCCAGCGATTCCACTCCATGGTGCAGCACACCACGCTGGCCGGGCAGATCTCCAAGTGTTCAGCCAGGCGCCCACGCGGAAGCGTGAATGGGCAGCCGAAGCCACTGTTCAGGCAAGGCACCCGCTCCAGCGGGCACAGCAGGCGGTGTTCGCTGGCCTTGCAAAGATGGAAGACGGCACCGCACACCAGCGGGCAGCCAACCAGGTCGCAGGAGGCGCCAGGCTCTGGTCGCGTCATGCACCTCCGGTTCACACATGTCAGGCAGTGGGGGTGCAGCTCCTCCATCTGGGAGTCTGGTAAGCTTTAAATGAGAGACCGCTCACTGTTCCTGGAAGGGGGCCAAACATGAAGAGAAGAAGTGTTACTATGATATTAACATTATATTAATGATTTGTTCTTGCAGGAATGTATTTCAGACATTTCAACTATTAGCACTTGATAACAGGCTAAAAGGATTTCTAGCTGACCCAATTTTGTACGACTGAAATTCGACAGTGCGCTTATGTTGGATAGCTGCGGGAAGCCCTTTCCAAGTCTTAAAAAAAGAAGCAGACGTTCTGCCACGACGCTGTGTGTTTACAAAGTTAAAACTCTCAGTTGCCACACAATATTTCACAACACACGGCTTAAATTGCACGGCCATGCCTGTACCTCGAAAACCGTGATGGGGCAATATGAATCTTAAAGGCCAGATCACTATGTGACACAAAAACACGGGTGTTATTGAACAACAAAACATGCATTCACTGTTTAAGTGTCAGTGTGGTCGCGAGAATAACAAGGACGCATACTAGCGTTGCATACTACTGTTTCGTTAGACACGTGGGCTTGTCTGGAAACAATTTAATGACAGAATTTGATTGAACAAATACTACAGTGCACCAGAACAGAATGCGCACAAATGCAACATGTTCAGCTTATGAAAAGTACTGCCATGTAATATAATGTACAAACTTGAACTATTTGATTTATCTTCAAAACGTCAACGTCAGAATGAACTTTAACCAGTTACAAATTACTGAGGTAAAATTAAATCAACACCTAATATGACCGCACAGTCAAAAACAAACCGGCTGACCGATAACATATTATAGGATGAACCCGAAAAACTATTAGGCCCATCAAACAAGAAACACACAGCTACTTTGTTGGTATTTACGTCACGTGGTTATATCATGCATAACGTGTCACTGCGGCGCAACTTTGCTGGGATATAAATTTTAGCAAATAGATTACGATTACATTTGATTTATTGGCCGTGAGTTGGCATAACGTTTCCTTACTTTGGTGAACCTACTAAAATAGTTACCTCAGTTTTCCTACTAACTAATAAACTCATTAACCAGATTGTTTACGTAAACACTCAAAACTTCAAGGGGCTGTCATAATCAAACATTAGTCAAAAGATTTGAGAGATTTAAAATGACAGAGGCTGCCCTGACCCAACTGCTACCGGTTGTGTCATCGTTCCCCACATTGGACTAGGTATGTTTGCAACGTTACAGCAGCGAGTACAGCGTCTGTCTTTATTTAGATGTTGCTGGATCACGGCTGCTAGCCCGCTAGCTAACAAGTCTGCTAGCAGGATGGCGACATTGTTTATTGATACTGCAAGTTAACGTTAGCTAACATTAGCTACGAGTAAAACCATGAAAACAACTTTGACAACCTTAATGTTCTTGTCAGTGAGCTATATTTCACAAAGTACAACTAACAAAACGGGTAGCTGATATAATGACAACAGACGACAATGCAGCTATCTATCGCTACCGAGACTGTGCCCAAACTTTGATTTCTGCTAACAGGCTATCCTAGCTCAATAGCAACCTAGCTAATTCTCAAGCTAATCTTTATCCGACACAGAATGCCCACAAACTCGCAAGTTTCTTACCGTGATTCTGTGACAGGCTTGTTAGTAGAAACGACAATATTATTTCGTATCTTATCGTTATGATTTAATGTATAACGGTGTTGCAACACCGCAAATAGAAGCCGTACAATTATAACTATGTTACACTTATCAATCCCCTCCGTTGTTTTCCACGTCTCCCACTGATGTGTTAAACCTAGCCAAGTTGTTCGTTAGCGGTGCCTATTTTCCCGTCGCCTTTGTATTACGTCATGACTCACTTGACGAAATCAACAGAGGCCAGTAAACGGCGACAAAATAGTCACAGCACAACAGAACATGTCATGAAGTTGCCTTCAAAAACACAAGTGGAAATGGAAAATTACAGCTGTAGCATCTGTAATATAGATCGGAGCTGTGTAAATATGGTGGTAATATTTTTTTGACCTAGGATTCTAAGATTATTTCTGGACGTGTAAAACTTAAGCCTTAGGACACCCTTGAAAGCCATGAAACTCTAGAAATACGCTAGTGGTACCACACTTAAATGTAAACTCATTCAGAATTTTGGAATAACTCCGTTGCCACTGTATTGCAATTCAGTAGCCTACATCCAGTGAAAGATCTAACGGAGTACAAGACTTATCATATTCAAGAGTCTAATGAATAAAACAAATAACACAAATCAACCAATGTCATGTCAAATAACTTTATTACAGCCCAATGGTATTGTGCCTCAGGTATGATGCTCTATGAAATCACGAATTTAAATCAATTGGCTATATGTGGGATGTTGATGTAGAATCTGGATTTTATTTTTTCTGAAACTCCGAAGAAGTTAGCACACATAAAACTGTACAAAAAGTTTAAAATAAACCAAAATATTTTTCTATTTCACTTGTTTCACCTTGTCTATCTGTAGGCTACTTGTCATCATGACCCTCTACACCAGTATGTACACTGAAATCTGTGAATGTGTGCTGCTTCATGAAGCCACCTCTGATAGGTGGTGTATGTTGGAGAGGGTGAGCTGGGCATCATTGGGAGGGTATGAGCCCCTACTGCGGAGCCAGAGCCTAACAAAAACTCCTGTTACCAGTAGCAACACCAACAGTGTGCTTCCAAGCACCACACTCTCCACAGAGATACCGGTCTTGTTATCTGAAAAATACAACAAACACACATCACAAATTGCATTCAAGTATTAAGGTTCCATGTGGTATTAGAACTCAGCCAATTATCCATCCATTTTTAAAACTTCAGAATTAGCTTTTAAAGCATCTAATCAAGATTATGTTCATCAGAAGTGGTGTGCTAAGCAATAGACATGCCAACATCTGTATTACTTTAAAAATGGTCTGTTGAATGAAAAACAAAATTGAAGTAAATCAATTATCTATATGGATTTTGTCAGTGCATACGTTGGCAAACATAACCAATGGAGTGCAATATGAAAAAAAATTATACAAAGAGAAGCTACTTACTCAGGTCATTGTGGCCACCGTTGGCTAGCTGTCTTCTGATTGGTCCGTAAGACACTGTATGAGACATGGTGACATCTCTGCGTGTTCTGCTTAATGTGTCCTCTCCAGAGCAGTTCTTAAGATAAACAAACAAAGTTAGCTGTTCAGGATCCTCTAATCAACATGTTGTAGTCCGAAAAATGAAGGATAGTTCAGACACTAAACAATAGAAATATGTCAGAGGGCGATGAGAGAGATTTGGGGTGCTCAGAAGTTTAAAATGTATATCCAAGAACAATGCACTCTTCAGTGTGAAAAATACAAGCTCACCACACTTCATTATAAAATCTCAAACACTGACTTTGTGTGGTACACATATTCAAGATATGTATGTGATATGAAGCTGTGCTTCAACATGGTAAATTCATGTTTTACATATTTCATTCCATATAGCCATCAATATAAGGCTTTTTTCTTTTTCACACTGAAGAGTATCTTGGGTTTGATTATTTTGCTGATATGTGGGAAGGACCACAGGAACAGAGACAGGATCCTCACTGGCTGGCAGACCCCTGCAGAACTGGGGCAGATCTGGACGTTGCAGTGGAGGAAGACATCGGTGTAGGAGCTGCCCACGAACTTGAACATTTGGATCCTGAACATGGCCTCTGGTCCCTGACCATTCCTCAGCACCTCCAGGGTAGATGCACTTCCTGGTACAGGGCAACTGCAGAGAAGAGAAAACCCAGCAGTTCCAACAACAGTCACTAAACACAAGATACACCCGTCGCCAGGTACAACAGCTTCCACAGACACCAGGTACCAAAGACTTCAGCCACTGTAAGACACTGAAGTCACAACAGATGCACTAGACACAAAAAATAAACACAGGTCAATCTTGCTGTTCCTGACAATGGAGTTGTCAGCAACAACTGACACTTGGCATACCATCCAAAATATACACCATATGCAAAAAAACAAAAACATTCAGAAACGCCAGAAACAGCTGTGAGATATGTGTGGAGCAAATCTCAGCTTTCACTCCTATAGCAGTTTGATAGAGTATATAATCCATGGTGTAGTATGCAGTGTGTGGGTACAAAGTAGTCAGTAAAGTGAAGATTAATGTTAGTTTTCATTGCTGTAATGGAGAAATGCAGTGTCTTTTCAGAACATGTCTGTGAAAGCTTAAGCAACGGACTATGGTTTTTTTGGCACCCTAACATTGACTAGTCAAGCAATGGCACATATTAGGTTATACCCCTGACTGACCATGAGTTCATGGTGGACAGCAGAACAACAATGGGCTGAGTAAAGTAGAGCCCCCAGTCTCAGTAAACAGACATGGCAGGGCATTTCTTTGCTATGCGGTTACAGGCCCAGCGAGGCTCGCCCGGGCCGTCAAGGACATACACAGCTGTCAGACTGAAATGCATATAGCAGGACAGGGGGAGGATCACATGACACAAACCACTGACGTTGTTTTGTCCCCGACTTGCCTAGCAACCCACAGCATGCAACATGTTCCAACAACATCCTCTGAGTGAGCAGATGACAAGTGGGACTAGAAAAAACTTCAGTAGCCGGAATAGCTTCCTGACCTCTATGAGTGTGCATGTGTGCAGGCACTGACCTCTCCTGGATGAATGAGTACTGTATGTTGCTGTAGGGGTCACTGTTTGGCGTGGCCCAGGACCTTTCAAGACGCAGCGTCAGATGAGCTGGTATCTGAGATAAAAGAGAACAAGAGATGTGAGTGAGAGAGATAGAGAGAGAGAGAGAAAGAGGGAGAGAGAGAGAGAGAAAGAGGGAGGGAGAGAGGGAGAGAGAGAGAGAGAGAGAAAGAACCAACAGATGGGCAGGGAGCAAAAGAGTCAGGGACCCAGAGAAAGTGACTGACTCAGTGGGCAAGAATTTGTGTTGAGTCAACAGATGCACCCTGGGAATCTGACAGAGAGTGTGTGTGTGTGTGTGTGTGTGTGTGTGTGTGTGTGTGTGTGTGTGTGTGTGTGTGTGTGTGTGTGTGTGTGTGTGTGACAGAGAGGGAGAGTCTGAGAGAGAGCACAGATAATACTGGTAACACCATCATAACCCTTAGACGGTCATAAACTCTACTGTACATACATTACCCCACGCAAGCTCATAAAATGTCAGTGTACAGTGACCCCATGGTTCATATTCTCGTCCAGTTGTTCTTTCCTAAAAGTGAACTGGTCATATTTCCGGTTTTCTTCCAAAACCTTTAAATGAAAATTCCACTAAATGAACAGAGGTGTGTGTTTGGAGAGAGCGGGGATCAAATGACCAGACACAGGTCTTGCCTCAAACATGAGCTTATCCCTCGCTGTGTAGGAAGAGGCCCTCAGCGCCACACAGAGCACTATCCGTACCACATGACTGCATGGGACTACTGATAGATGTTCATATATGTTCATATTTCATCTGTGATGACCAAGCTACGTTTCATGAGGAATCTAGTTACTGACAGGGCAGACTGTCGCAGAATGTTACGTACCTAATGTCTGTTTTGCACTCTCATATTTGAGTGAAATTGAAATGTGTTTGTGTGCGTGTATGTGTGCAGGAGAGAGAGAGAGAGAGAGAGAGAGAGAGAGAAGAGAATGCTTAGGGAGGACAGAGAGCCACAGACACCTGACCCAGGCGCTCGAGTTACGTCTCTAATCACTGACTGGGTTTGTTTACCTTTGCAATCAGTGTTGAGGTCAGAGAAGGGAGTGTGCGTTTGCGTCTGAACCGATGCTTATCACCTGATCACGCTTTGTGAGGAAACGGATAGCTGCTCCTAACTGTATCAGATGCTCAGCCTGTAAGCCTCAGGCTTAGCCCCACAGAAAAACCTTATGACGAGGAACCCTTTGAGGGACCTTAATACCCATCAGCAGTGTGGCTGTAATCAGCTGTAAACTGAAAAAGGAAGCAATCTAGAAGGGAAAGATGGAATATTTTCCATATTACATTTGTTGCCAACATTATAAAGCTTAAAATGCTCAAATGGTTCTACAAGCTTCTGAACCCTGAGGATTTTGTCCATGAGGCCAAGCACTACAACCAGAGACGTTATGAGGGAGGAGGCAAATCACTGACAGGAAAATTAATGGGGGAAATAGGAGGGAATCCGTAACGCTAAACATGGCGGATTTAAAACTGGAAGTCCTACCATGTATTATAAAGAGTCAATCACATTGTTGGCCTTGTTCACGTGATGTACTTTTAATGTCTGTTTGACCATCCTATGTGGACTTATGCATCTCTCCCCATTCATTTAGATAGGAGACTGATCTCTCCCCATTCATTTAGATAGGAGCCTGGTCTTGTTTGCCCGAAATAGCTGGCCGGAGGCGTTGCCAAGATAGCTGCTGAGTGGCAAAACTTGCTTATAGGGTATTTTCTACAACCCATCTAAGGGTGTAGATAGGAAGATGTGAAAATATGAAGACGTGACTCACCATGAATACTTTGACATAGATATTGTCATCAAGTCCAAGGGAGGGCACTGTAGTCCATTTCTCCTGGAAGTCCTGGTCTTTATACAGCAGCATGGCCACAGAGAAGTTCCCGTTCTCCGTGTTCAGTGTAATTGTCCTGAGGAGAGGAGAAATGTTTTTAAATTCCTATGATTCAAAAAACTGCTTTTTTTTTCTTGCAGAATCCGTTGTCTGACATCCTAGACACCCAATCCCTGATTATGACTTCTTTGAGTTATTACAAGCTGAGAAATTCCAGAAAAAGATCATGTCTGGAATGCCGCTTACAGAAGCCATTGGGGATGTGTGTCCTCATTAAGACGGAGGTTTGAACACATTTCAAGCAGAAAAACCCATGGACCCAAATTATTTTGAGCAGCCGTAGGTTCTCAGTACCTAATTAATTTGTTACGACTATTGGTTATTCATTAGTAACCTATAATTAAGGCTAGGATTAGTAATATTGTGTAACATGTACTAGTGTAATACGTCTGCTGATGTTCAGGCAACTCACCTGACGTCCACTCTGATCATGTTCTCACCATTGGGCTGCTGGACCATGTAGTTGATTGGGTAACGGCACCCAAAGGTGATGTTGACGTAACTCCTGGTGATAATGTCTGAATTGTTGTTGTGTATAGTGTTAATGAACATGATGTTTGTGTCATCCGAGACCTGTGTGTGAGAAAATATGTTCTCAGACAAAGATTTTAAAAGGTCCCCATCCTGCAGTCAAGGTCGTTTCCAGGGCAACCGGATCTGTTTGTGTCTGTGCCGCTATGTCAGAAAATGAGGCAGGCTGTGAGTGTCATAAAGCTGTTAACTTCAAACCAAACCAAACCTATACCCACCATCTATACTCTACTCACTTTCCTCTCTTCTCTGTCCCACCCTCTCACACATCTTTGTTCTTTAAACACTAAGCACATCAGAAACACAGGCCCAGACACAGACGTGGGACATTGACATGGATAATGCCATAAAATCTGTCTGTGTGTCCCTCTGCAGACCCTGTCCAGCCCCTGGTCTTTCTGTGACTTTCAGCTGAATAACCTACAAATTAGGGATTTTTATGGCACACCTGTAAACACACCCCCTATAGTCACCCTTCACCAGTGCCCGGTCTGCGGACCACCCGTGGAACTAGGGCTAGGATTAGTCTGGGCTGTCAGACTGAGGCAGAATGTGACTGTGTTGCTAAACACACATTCAAAAATCAAGATCTCCAGACCTCTGGATGTCTGTAGTCCCTTTGTATCAAACAAAACAACACATTCCCTCAGTGCAAGTTATTCACGACTTAATTAGCGGTGAGGAAAATTGTATGTCTCTGAATATCAAATTACTTGAAAAGTGTAATATAGCGCACAATAAAAGCCAATCATTTCACTGCTGTAATATGTTTTTCTTCGATCTCACTCCCAATATTAATCCAAAGTAGGTTTAATGGCATGCTCAAGACTGGTATGCTAAAGCCTTGTAAAACTCTGCGAATGAGGGAGGGAGGGAGGAGGCGGCATTTGTTTGGCCCCCCTTAGTTCCACAAAGCTATGTTAACCTTTTGCTGGCTTTACAAGAAATGCCTGTATGTGCGCCGAGGACCCTCTCAAGGACCCTTCTGCCCTCAAGGACAGATTTATGCCCTGCTAGCACAGAAGCAGAGAGAGAGAGAGAGAGAAAGAAAGAGAGAGAGAGAGAAAGAGAAAGAGTGAGGGGGGAGAGAGAGAGAGCGAGAGTGGGTGAGAGGGGAGAGATAGATATAGAGAGAGAGTGAGTGAGTGTGTGTGAGAGAGAGAGAATGAGTGGGGGAGAGATCGAGTAGTCCCAGCAGTGCTGTGCTCACTGGATGAGCTGACCAGTAGGAGTGGCACCACGGGGAGAGTGGCTGAGTTATGGGGCGGGTTATTCAGCACGACTGAAAACACTGTCATCATTTCCGTATAAATCAGGATGATTTAGAGCCGTGTGGCCAGTGACCTCCCCAATGGCTCTCATGGAAGTCTGGGCCCGAATAGAGTAACAACACTCACCCCCTCTTAGGAGTGAAATACAGCCATTAACTCTCACTCTCTCCAGCTCCTCTTAAGGGCTAAAAAGCACGCGGCATATCTCAGTTGCTAGTTCCAAGGGTAACATACACCACTCAACTTTCTCACTCTCACTGTCCACTGAGGAGTAACACAAACCCATCAACTGTCATGGGAAAACGCAACCATCAACTCCCTCTCTCTTCTTCTTCTTCATCATCTTCATCTTCATCGCTCTATGGGGGATAATAAAACTCTAACACCCCTCACCCTCCTCAGCTCCTCAGCGTTAACACACTCTCAACTCTCATCAACTCTCACTCTCTGCTGTTCATGGGTTACACAAAGCCAGCAGCCCCCCCCCCCCCCCCCCCACGCACACACACACGCAGGATTAATATAAACCACTCAACTCTGCCTGTGCTAAAATACTAGTCCTATCACTCTCCTGCCAAGAGCTCTGTTGCCTTGAAAAATAAACTATGCCAAAGACTCCAGTTGCTGCACAAAGACAAATAGTAATTGAACATATCCTTTTCCCACTAAATCCTCAATACTTAACTCCCCCATCTCTTTGGGCATGGAACCCTTTAAGGGGCTGTGCTGTGAACTAGACCTGCAGCTATCTCTTTGGCTCTGCAGCCTGATTTACTGTGTGAGGGAGGCTTGCACTCTCACAGTAGTTTGTCTTCATGTTGTTGGTTCTAAATGTCCTCTTTTACGATCAAGTGTTGTTCCAATGGAATATATCTGGTAGTGTTACACACGATTTGTTGTTAAGAGACCAGCTCATCACAGTAGTTCAGGCTCTACTTTGTGTCCTTGGACTAACACTATATAAATTATTTCAGAGGTCTTACATACAATAACAGGGTAAAGCATTTGTATACTGTATGTAGAATATTTACGGTGAGTGTTCCACAGTCCGTGAGGTTTGTCTTGATACTGAAGACGTAGTTGTCACCGATCTGCACACCCCGGCATTCTAGATCATTCAGGTGTAAATCCCAAACCTGTGGAATGTAGCCAAGATAAACCATGGGAGTGTATACCCTAATGGAATAAAATGTGAAAATGTCATATGACACAACTTAGGCTGTTAAGCAAATTAATTTTCACACTCTGGAATGTTACACACAGATACGGAGACATTTGCTGTGAATTAGTGCCCTGATGTAACGAGAGAGAGAGAGAGAGAGAGAGAGTTTCTCACTTACATAAACAGGAGGCACTTTGCTGAGGAAGAAGGCACTGGGGATGATCACTTCAATCTGGTCGTTGGTACAAATTACGGTTTCATTCAGATCTAAATAAACACAGGGGAACATGCCATTCTGGATGTAGGACACAAACATTCTCCTCACTGGATAAAATGTTTATCATGCTTCCCCCCCCCCCCCCCCCCCCTTTTTTTTTTTTTTTTTACCAAGAATCATGTTTCACACTCCTTTTCAAATGTATTCTTGCCTCAAAACAGACAAAAGTAAATAAAACAAATACATTTTCAGGTCACTGGTAGAATGACAATGCAAAACTATTTTCTGCTCTGAGAAATAAGAAAAATCACTGATTGTCTGGCATTTATTGTTTAGAATGAACTTGGACACTGTTAAGAATATGGACAGTTAATAGGTAATACTGAACTAAACAAAGATGTACTATTTAAAGAGGCTTTTACACCTTAGAACACCCTGTCTTGTTAAACCTGCCAGATTAAATGCAGCACAATAAAATTAAGTTTAAAGACCTTGACAAGTTCTCTTTCCTGAAGCTTTTTTTTTATTGCAGATGCCTGC
The DNA here is from genome assembly GCF_900700415.2 of Clupea harengus. Lineage (NCBI taxonomy): Eukaryota > Metazoa > Chordata > Actinopteri > Clupeiformes > Clupeidae > Clupea > Clupea harengus. The sequence continues at coordinate 25,096,449 of NC_045165.1, forward strand.
TAATCCCCTTGCAAAACAATTGCATCTATATTACCTCCAATAACACCTATTTTCAAAAAAAGTGAATGCATGAAAACATAGAAAGTCATTGGTGCCACAATGGCAATGGTAATGCTAAGAGGGTAATGCTAAGATGGTAATGCTAAGATGGCTTCACAAACTCCTCAAATGACAAACATCATCATCATCACCACCACCACAGTGGTCACTTATTGACAGGATGAAGAGGGAGCAATGAACATCAGTGGACTCACCTTCTTCTACTTCCTCTGGCTGCGCAGCGGATCCTGCTTAGATAGAAATCCAGGACACTTGGGATCACAGTGAACACAATCAGCCCTTCCAACAACCCCCTCAAACGCCCGCAGCCTAAACATCTACAGAGCATGCGATGACCATCTACCAGACTAGCATCACTGGGAGAAGCAAAGGGACGGCAGCAGACTCACCTTCCATCTCCTCCTCCAGCTGTGCTGCCCACCCTGATATCCTGAGAGCCAGAAGGCATCCGGCCAGAGCAAGTGTGATAGGAGTCATCCTCAAAGAACAGACCACTCTTTTTCTCTCCCTCACTCTCTTCCTGGCTGCCTAGGCTTTCTTCTGCTCCCCTTTCCTGGATCTCTGGCTCGTTCTTCTCCGTTCTCGACCTCACAGAGCGGTCAACTGTCTCCTTCACGCTCCTTCAGCCCAGTGGCGGGTGGGGTGGAGAGCCCCTTGTCCAGCCTTAAAACAGCAGCCTGAATGATGTCCCTCTAACAATGAGATTCCTCACGTGAATAGTGGGAGCCAGGGGGAGTCCAAGGTAACAGAGATCCACCAGAACTGGCCTAATGGAGAGGAGTAGAGGGATGGGCGGAGGGGGGCAAAATAAAACCACCGGGTGACAATCAAAAGGGGCGTCACTGCCCCTCCTCACGCCTGGGTCGCTCTTAAGTCCAACAAATCTACCACCAGCCAGCCCTCTGCTCAGCATGCATGGAGCAGGCATCATATTGGGGGGTGGTGTTCTCCATTTGTGTGGGCCCCTTTTGTCTGGAAGGTCTTTAAAAGAAAAAAGACAAAAAGGGCCAAACAGTAGCAGGTCCTACGCTTTAGTTTTTTTACTGTTGCGGGAAGCACAGCCGCAGGCATGAAAAGAAGTCCTGAAGTTGAGTCAAGGGCAGTTCACTGACATATGCTGGCACACAAGAGGAGGCATGAGTGTGTAGGAGAACACATCAAACCCATAGACAGAGCCCAAACCACAGAGATATCTTGAAGATGATGAAATCTAGTCTGAAGATGAAGGATATAAATCATATCATATAGCGATATGTACACATCAAACATGGGCCAGAGACATCAGTGATATCTATTTCAGTTTCCCCCATTTTATTGGCAAATTACAGTTATGCATTCACAGAAGATCAAATAATAACATGAACAAATAAACGGCACAGTACATGTTTTGTGAATTGTTAAAACTTTTCAGCACGGGACATCTCAGTGGTTATAGTTATACTGAATCGCAATATAATCTAGCAAAGGAATGAAGAATTAATAGAAGCGTAAAGTGCTTTCCAACTCAAGTTCGGTCACTTCGTCAAATATTTGCAGTACCAGTAAACCAGGTTCAACAGATTGCATTAAAGACAAGTAGAGCAATTGTTCTTTTTCTTTCATTTGGTCACGATGGTATGTCAAACACCATTAAATAGCATCTTCACCCTCTTAGGTCAAACATCAGCATTTGGTCTACAATCCGGTATCACAAGATCATGATGTAAAACTGTACAAACTGTGTGAAAATGATGATTCTGAAAGTCCCAGTGTGGTATTGCTGGTATGTGTGTTATTGTTATTGTTACTGTATCTGAGCTGACACTAACAGACATCTCATTCCTCCACAAGCCCCTTCCCCGGTCCTCTGTACACATCCCCTGACAACACCTCCTGCTAGAAAACATTTTTTCCCCTCTTTTATTCTCCCTTTCCCGCTTTTAACGAGATTTCTTTACGGGAGCTGTTTCTTTACTGACACTGAATCATGCAGACCCCTTTTTTTGCTTTTTTTTGTTGTTGTTTGTTTTTGTCTTGCAAATCAGATCTGCTAAAACACAGGTCTGGCTCCGTTTAAGGCCCTGGGCCCTCCAGACAGATGCTGAAAGACGCTTCAGCCCGAGAGAGAGAGAAGACCCTCCATTCCCCCGTCTCCCGCTCGCTGTAAACACTCACCACTTCCTTCCTCAATACACTTTACAACACAGACATAATCAGGCCCCGGCTTGGCAGAGCACACGCGCGCGCGCAATGCACGGCCCTCAGTGCACGCCCATCCAAACATGCCTCTCTGCTTACCAATGTCACTCACTCAGCCTGGGGCCCAATATTTGTCCTCTGTCGCTAAAGAGGATAGACACTGTCTATCAAGTCTCTCGCTTGTGAGGCTGGGTGCAGTTGTTTTTCTTTTCTTCATTTCAAGGGGATTTCGGTCATTAACATAATCTTTATAAAAAGATTATCCGAGACTCTATTTTTCCCATAAGTCTTAGGAGGGAAGGAGCAGAACAGCAACACAGGCACATCAACTCATTCCACCGTGCTGGCAGAGAGACCTCATAAAACAAACAGGTCTGCTAATCTGCTTTGCTCTGCGCTTCATTAATTAGGGCAGCTCACAAACTGGATAGCACCCAAAACTTCTACAATCCCTCCTTTTGTGAGTGAGAATCTGAGATTTCGGAACATCAGGAAAAGGTAACCTGAGGTGAACAAGGGAAGTTTAAAATGACACTAAACCAAGTTTAAAATAATACTAAACCAAGTTTAAAATAAGAGCACCAGCTGATTCTACAAGATTTCTTCAGAGATACAGCACTGACAGTGATCTACACATGATACGATCCCTCTACACTCAATACAACAGTGGATAAATAATAAAATGTCTTTTCCAGAAAGCTGAGCCTTTTGCATAGCGATAGTGTCGGGAGACTCCTTTCATAAAATCTCCTTTTCCATGCATTGGCACTACAAAGACACTTCCTCGGCACTTCCATTCACAAATTGTTTTCCTCTCTCATCTCGCTCTCTCTTTCATTCTTTTTTTCTTTTCTTCAGTCCTCCAGGCTCTGTGGATCATCCGTGAAGAGCTCGGCCAGGTCAGCTACAGTGAAGACGGACGCTTCCGAGTGCTTCATGGTGGCGGTGGCAGTGTGGCTGGAAGGCGGGGAGAGCAGATACAAAATCAGAATGAGGTGATGGTTACACAGCTCTTCACACCACCGGGGTCACCAGGTAGACAGAATACATCTGAAAACTCCTGGAGGGGTTTTTAAAAGGCACAGGTGAAAGAAAGAAAAACGAAAACAAAAAAATTAAAAACGTGTCGCGTCCTCACCTCTTCTCGGCCGTCTTGAGCATGGCCTGCATCTTCTCCTCTATGGTGGACCTGATGAGGAACCTGTGCACAAAGGTAGGTCTGGAGACAGGAGAGCGGGGAGACAAAGGAGAAACATCAGAAGAAGTAGTCAAAGAAAGTGCCCACAGTGAATGGTGTTATCTGTAAGTTATTTCTATAGTTACAATAACAATCTACAGTTATGGCTGCACTTGACTTCTTCACTGCATAGACCAAAACACCACGGATGAGAGATCTCTCCGAGACTCACTTTGTCTGGCCTATGCGGTGGACACGGCCAATAGCCTGCAGCTGGTGGGCGGGATTTAGGATGGGCTCTACCAATAGCACGTGAGTTGCCTCAATGATGTTGAGCCCATTGGAGCCCGTGTGCAGTGGCAGCAGCAGGATGTTGATCTTCTCCTCATATTTGAAAGCACACAGGTTTTTCTGCAGAACACAAATGTTTCCATGATTTAGGCTGACAGTTACTGTTTAACAGAAAACACACACAAACACACCAGATTCAATATACACAGGCAAATCAGAAGATAGATAAGTGCATCTGAAACCTGAAAATTGTGGATGCCGTTGATCTGGGAGAACTCCATATTGTTGTCGAACAGTGCTTTGGCTATGATGTCCAGCACCCCCTGCCACTGATGAGAGAAAGAAAGCGAGAGAGAGAGAAAGTGTGAGAGAGAGAGAGAGAGAGAGAGAGAGTGAGTGTGTGTGTGTGTGTGTGTGTGTAGCCACAGTTCCAAGAGAAACCACATCACCAGGTCATAAAGAAGTCACACACTGGCAACAGGCACAGCCCCCTCCACACCAGCACATAAAACTATGAGGACAGAGAGCCTCACACCAACCTTGGACACTCAGAACAGAACCAGGGAGGCGGGCTCAGACTCTAACTCAGTGTGACTAGACAGAACTGGGGAGATGGGTTACCGTGGAGAACACCAAAGACTTGGCTCCTGGGTCCGCCATCTGAATCTTCTTCAGGACCCTGACCACGGCCTCCACCTTGGTGGAGTGGCTGCCCTGTTTAAAGAGGAGGGGAGCGTCATTCCCAGCAGGATGCTACCATTAAACATTTCCAGTCAGATCATTACCATAGCTCCATCCTGCAGATATTCTCTCTCTCTCTCTCTCTTTGCCCCCCTCCCTCTATCTCTCCCTCGCTCCCTCCCTCCCTCCCTCCCTCTTGTTTTTTGGCTGCTGGTTCTGACCTTGACGGGGATGTCCTCTCCGCTGCCGTCGTTCTGGGTGGTGAACACGTAGGAGATGTCGGTGTGGGAGGTGGTCTGTCTGCAGATGGCACACTTTATGGCCTTGCGGCGCGAGCCCACGCTGTACTGCTCCATGATGATGGCGATGCACTCGTTACAGAAGCAATGGCCACAGGTCAGCACGGCCCACTGGAACACAAACACACATGCGTACACACACACGCAGGTGAACACACGTACACACACACACACACATACACACACAAACACACGTACACACACATGTACACACACAGCCCAGTTGTGGTCACATTTTTCATGGGAAAGTGGCACTGCAGTGAGACTGCTAATTACCAGCTTAATGATGACAGTGATTTACATACAGCTGTCATTCGCTGGGTAATTAGTGACAATGGCAGCCGAGCCAAATCCTCTGCTGCTTGTTGCTTAGGCCATACAAAGAACAAACACAAACATATGAGTGTGAAACCTCATGAAAGACTATTGCTGCCGCCATACAGATAACTAAACAAAAGGATGCTGTGAAAAAAAAGATGAATGGGGTAAGATTTTGAGGGATTTGTGTGAGAATGCGGTCATTTTGTCCCGTTTTGTCCCGTCAGGCAATGGGGTCCTTATAATCTAGCCACAGGTGTCACTGGCAAAGAAGACAATATCTGGTATGAATGACACACTGGGCCAAGCTCCCCCAAAGCTACCGTTTTAGCATTTTGTTTATTCAAAAAAGAACAAACAAATAAAAGGTTCAGAAACCGAAACAGTTCATTCAGACGTAATTAGTCTGGGGGTTCGGCATGAACACAAACAATGGCTGGATTCTGTTCGGGCACTGCTGAGGGCAGCGCGAGTGTGGCCTGAGGACCCTTGAGCTCCACAAAGGTCCACCGCTGGGAACAGCATCCTGTGATCGGGATCAGGTCCGCAATTTCCCCTTGAGAGGCTCTGAGGGAGCGGGTACAATGAGCTCTAAGCCATTCAGCTGATGGAACAGCAATTTCATTTTCAATCAGGAGGCTGAAAGGGAGACAAACTTGAGATAGACCTGACCTCACCCTGCCTCTGCCATCATTACTTTCCCAGACGCACGGAACAGACGAGAGAAGAATTAGCCAAGGCTCTGTTTGCCACTCTCTGGTGTATGTGTGTGGTATACCCAAGCGTGTGTGAGAGAGGACAACAGAGCGAGGGGGTGGGAGAGGGGGAGGGAGAGAAAGAGAGAGAGAGAAAGATAGTGAGAATGTGTGTGTGTGTGTGTGTGTGTGTGTGTGTGTGTGTGTGTGTGTCTTACCTCTTGACCGAGGGAACGGGCACAGATAGGACATGGTTCTGGGTTCAGCCCCCCTGTGGATTTATCCTGAGTCTGAGAACACATCATGACACCTAGCATTAGATCATCATTCACTGTTCCACAGCTAACTAGCCACAACAGAGGTCAGAGCTCTCAACAAGGCATCTGTATCAGCTGAAAAAGAAATGCCTTTGGACCAAAAGCATGACACCAACTAAAAGTGCATCCTTCCATAGTAAATAACAATACAGCTTGAAATAACTCTAAGTTCTCAGAGTAAAGGTCCATGCAGCATTGCTATGTTGATGGAGGTGACTGCCACATGTTGAACATGGTTTGATGTTGTGGTCCTTGTCTGCCTGCCGGGGCTCACCTTCTCTAGGTTGGTGAGGTAGAGTAACTGGCCAAGCTTCTTCTGCAGCTGGGATTTGGCCACTGCCCGGTCATTCAGCAGCTTGGCCCTGTTCTGGTCCACCTGGAGGTTCACAACAAACAAACAAACAATCATTCTTATCCTTGACTGTGTAGAGTCCAGACAGGACATGAAGGAAGGAAATTACATGTAATTATTTCAATCATAGTATAATTAATTCACATAATGTGTGTGCATTACTTCTGTGCAATAGTTTTGTCATGAAGTTCTGAAAAGAATGATTTTATCATTTCACAAAAGACTGTCATTACATTTGCAATCATCGGTCACCATCTGTTGATTGATTAGATTCACAAACTCTGATTGGTAGCCCCTAAATGTTTTCTCTCTCTAAGCCACTGATGAAATAATTTAAGTGACAGTGTCAAACCCATACAAATCCCTCCATATATCTTATATATAATATTTATAACAATGAAACTATCCCTTTGTGTCCTGTAGGTGCCTTACCATACACCAAAACAGCAGTCCAACTTCACCCCTCCAACATTACACTGACTGAGAATATGCAACATGTCCAATATGGTATTAAAACTGCTTTAGGTCCAGCCTGTCTGCTCACACCCATGAGACCTCACACTGACAGGCGTGCGATGACACAACTGGAACGTCTCTGTGACGGTGGCAGGACTCGGGCTTTACCTCGTGTGGCTCTATGATGTGCAGGACCTTCTGTTTGGGCTCGTCGGGCAGCCGCACGCGCAGCCTCTCCGTGGCCATGCCCAGCTCGTCAATGGCCGACACGTGGTCCCTCAGGGTCATCCAGTACTCATGCAACACCTGCAGGGTGCAGGGAAGGGACACACGCTTTGACAAGAGGGCTGAAGCTTGGCATTTTATGATGAGAGAGAGAGTGAGTAATTTAGGGGTTAAGTTTCCTCAAAGTTAATGTTAGTTAATTAAGTATCTAAAAATTCAAATAAATTCAGATCTAAAACTTCTCAATGCATTATTTGACTGGCGCACCACCAAACAATGTTGTCTTTAATTAAAAGCTTGATAATGTAACAGTAAATCAGGAGAAGTTAAGAGAGCCAACACATTTTCCAAATGTTTATTGCCGATAAAATGCCTAATTTTCCCTACAAAAATGCCATGCCAAATTAAACACAGGAAAAATGGCAGACTTAAAGTTTATTTTAATGACTCATAGCCAAACAATGCACTTTTTTAATTAAAAGCTCAAGGATGTAGCAGCAAATTAGGTGGAATGACTGAAATGAGACACAGCTGAATTTCAATATGCTGGTTGCTGTCAAAATGCTTCATCTGCCTTTGTATTGCAGCCTCCAAAAATGCCATACCAAATGAAAAAAAAAAAAAAAAGAAAAGATTGTTTGCGCCCAGACCTTGTACTCCTTCTTCCAGGACTCAAAGAGCTCCATGAAGGTGCTGGCATCCTCCAGCAGCTGGGCGTCCAGGCGGCGGGCGCGGGCGAACGCCAGCATGGCCTTCAGGGCTCGCTCCGTCTCGCTGGCCGCCCACAGGCCCCGGCTGGTGGTGGGCAGGCGGTCGTCTACCAGGCCCTCCTCGTCCTCGATCATCTCCTCAAAGATGGCCGTCTGACCTTTGACCCTGTGGAGTACCACAGAAGAGCAGAAGAGTCCAACTTTACCAAAGTGATCCAATTAGATGATCCACAGCAGCTGCATCCAATACATCACAGGAATCTAATTTAGCCAGTCAGCCAACTGAAAAGTACTAATCCTGCATAATCATGTGGGAACATTGAATTCTAGTGTCGTATATTAATACAAATAGATCATCCACTGTGCATAATTCAAGGTCTGTGCCTTTCTGTAAAAATCAGGTTTGTTGTGCTTTACTCACGTGTGCGAAAACAGCTTGGACTCGTAGTCAGTGAAGAGCTCGTCAGCCTTGCAGAACACACAGCTGAAACAGCAGAATCAGCCATCGAATCGATTATTACTCACTACTTAAAGTCAGTCAGATTCAGGCAAAACACACTCTGATGTGCACATCCGCCATTGAATTTAGAGTCACCTGGATATGGTCATTTAAACAAACCAAATGTAGATCTGATAATGAGGGGGGGGGAATTACATATGACTGGGACTAAGACAAGGAAAATAATTCTGCTCTCGGATTTTTTCCATCTCCAGTAAAACAGATTATGATTGGCGTTCAGTCTGCAACAATCTGACCAATAAAGACGCCTCACTTGTTGAGTGGCAGACGGACGGGCCTCAGGTGACACATGGTGGTTTCCTCAATGATGGCCTGCGAGGGCGTGCCTTCCAGCCTCTTGACAGCATCCTGCACCACCTTCTGGGACTTCAGGAGGTCATCGACCTGCGTGGTGAGCAGATACTGCAGGCCACGACCATCTCGGAACCTGAGTCACCATACAAGTCAGCCATCTTACAAACATATAATATACCCGTTTCTCTGGCTTTCCCTCAGGGGGTATATAAAAACATTTAACTTCTCTCTCAGAAGAATTTCTTTCCCACATTTCACAGTGAAATGCAATGATCACATAATAATCACATATAATACTACTACAAACACAGAGTAGATCAGTATTACTTGTCTGCCATGGAAACTTTGCTGGCTTCCTGTTTGTAGCTGCAGGTGAGCTCATTCTGGATGCGCTGGACCAGCTCGTCGTCCATGGAGTACTTGATGGCCTGCGCTATGACATCCATCCACCAGGGGGAGCGCAGGTTCACCTAAGGAGAAGCCCACAGACATTTTCAGTATAATGGAAGCAAGGGAAGGATTTCAACACCTGGGACTCACAACGCTGTATTATTCATTGACATACTGGTGGTGCGGTGTGGGCTGCATACGTCACTTTCTGCGTGCATAGTGTGTATGTAAAAGTGACTGTGTTAGTTTGCTGTGTGTGCTGTTTACGTTACTTTGCGTTTGAGCTCTTTGATGTTCTGAAGCACGGGCTGCAGGTTCTGCTGTGCTTCAGACACCTCTGAGTTGGATTTCGTCATGTAGTGTTGCCTCAGTTGCTCTGCCTGAGAACACACACATACACACACACACAGACACAGACACACACACATTACATACACTCTCTTTATAGATCTGGACATGTGAACCATCTTGCAGCTTCCTTCACCTCCTCTTTTAGTCGGTCATCCCGAAGAGTTGGGGGTATCCCATCATGCTTTGCACTGAGCAGCTCCATCAGGTTGTGCGTGGCGTGGAGTCTCTGTCAAGTCAAAGGTTTAAATGAGCAGCTTCTGACATATACAGCTTGCCTACAGTATATTACAGATAAGGTCCTCTAGTAATGTAATGTCATTGAAATGTTAAAAGGGGTAGAAGGGTTCTCCTGCTCTGCATACCTGTAAGGAGTCTGTTTTCAGTCGCCCTTTATGCTCCTCTGATGACCGCAGCACGTCTCTGTACATCTCCACGGCCTCCCCAAACTCATCTGTCACATGTGCAGACATTTGAATTGGGACGGGTATCATATCTAGGTCTCCAAGACTATCATTCAAATCTGCTCTTCAGTGTGAGAAACAGACAGTGCTTTGATGTTGACAAATGACAGGATGTTTTCATTTGATCACTATAACTGGCACTGCCTCTGACCCAGAAGGAAACGCATCATCCCTGGTGGTTCTCAGTCAGTCGCCCCCCCCCCCCCCCCCCCCCCAGGTTATCAGAGACTGAACTCAGAGGAAGAATGGAGCCTGCAGCAAGGCATGATGTCAGACAAACTCCTCCATTATGATGAAAAATGGCCTGCTTGTCAATGTGTCACAACTACCGCCGGTCCACTCTCTCCAGACTTAGTAATGCTGCTGTCAGCCAGGACGCCTAGAGGAAGACCGTCTGGACACCTTGAGTGCTTCTGATATTTCGACGCTTCAGTGCAATCATCATCCCAACAGAGACACACGTCAATACAGTACAGCTTAGTCACATCTCAATCCCATATACCAATAGTGAAGAGCATCGGTATCTCAGCATTGAAATCTTTCCGTCTTTGACTTCCATTGCAATAAGACATTTTCAAGGTATATACAGCCATATTGAGAAGGTCCTTGAACACTGGTCCAACCCCTCCTACTGCCTGTGTGTGTGTGTGTGTGTGTGTGTGTGTGTGTGTGTGTGTGTGTGTGTGTGTGTGTGTTTCTGTGTTTCTGTGTGTGTGTGTCGAGCTCAGTGTTGTACCTCTGATGATGTGGATCCCAGCCAGGCCGTTGAGGGCACACACCAGCTGCCTGTGGGCCTCCTCACACTCCACACGGCACTTCTTCTGCAGGGACTTCAGCAGCTCCTCCATCGTCATGGTGCTTCATTCAGTTTTAAAAACAAACTTTAGGTTAGGGTCGTGACCCCGGGTTCTCTGAGGGAGCGGAACAAGAACACCTCACTGGGACATGCCGCTTGCCTGGTCATTCGCTGAAGCCCAATTCAATCAAGCCTTCATGTCTAATTGGTCAGTGCAACAAGGAGGCCCGCCTCCAGAAGGCAAGAGGAGCACTATGGTGAGATGTCTCGCTCATCTCCCGCAGAGAACGTACGTTACAACCATGACCTAAAGTTGCCTTTTGGTCAGCTTGCTCCACACCTCACTAAGGGTTATAGAAAGGGCCTGATTGCCAAGCCAGCTCATTGAAATGGACCATGCACCAAAGGCGGTAGACGCGCCCCTAAACAGAGCACCAAATGTCGGCATCCCTCTAGTGAAGTGTCCCTACACAGACAGAGGGGGCTGCAGCACTCTGCTTCTACAAGCCAACTAGATAGCCTCTGTTTGGAGAAAGCCCAACTCTGCATCTGCAAACAGCTGAGCTCTGGTCCTGTCCAAGTACACACGCAAAGCACGGCATACTGTACGGCCATAGCAATGCGCCTCTTGGACTGTTCTCAACACCCACTGAGACGCTGTGTAAGCCTGCCACTCTGTGCCACTCGGTGAGCCGACAGCGTCTCCAACGAGTCTCGGGAGCCCTCTGGTGGATTCATAAAAGTCTGAACGTGTACCACCGAGTTTCGGAGTGTTTATCATATCCCTAAACTGGGGCATCCCTGACTTGCTTGAACCAACTACATAGAGCTAGACTATGAGGTTTTACTGAAGGTTAACACATGTTTAACTGTGGAGCTATGCCTCATCTGAGGCCCGAGGGGAAGTCCTGCCAGGTAAAGATGTATCCATGGGAGCCCTCACCTCTTCTGGAAGGGCAGGAACTCTCCGCGGACGGCCTGCGGGTGGCAGCAGGCCTGGCGCAGACGGAGCAGTGGGCACAGGATGGTGCTGACGGTGCGGCGGTCCAGGCTGCTCAGGCGCAACGACCAGTCAGAGATCTTGCGCAGCTTGTGCAGTGCATCCTGGGAGCAGACCTCGTGCTGCCGCTGGTAGAAGTGGCTCTCCACGGGCGAGAAGCGCAGCCAGTGGATCTCCTCCGTCTGAGGGGGGATCTGGATCTGAAGGGTTTGCACAGAAAAGACTAAAAGCTCACACACATGTTATGGGATAGGGAAAGGCACTAGCCATAGAAGCAAGTTAAATAAGCTTCCTGTTTAACTTGTTTAGGGGATTAAAAGGTAAAGCCAATGGTCATGGTAGCTTCTTCACCAAGCCTCTAGAGTCTAGAGCCTTTTATATTCTTTATATTATTCTAACATAATTTGTATAGCATGCGAGAGGTACATTTTCTTCTTTCTATTTTTAAGTTTTATCTCCGCCAAGCGTGAGAAGCTGCAGGAAGTGAAAGCAGAGAGACAGATAGAATACCGTCCATGGGGAAAAGTCAAAGGTTGAGGGGTCGATCACTATAAATGCAGATTGAAAATGTCAGCAAATTGACTATGAAGTAAAATAACAGTGAAGTCGACCCAGGCTGACCTCTTTCCATTTCTGTTCCTCTGTGGCACAACCTTAATTACATGGTAGCTGTACCACATAAATGTCAAGTATGGGTATATTTATCAAGAAAAAGCTCTCTATTATCTCTAAATCTACGTTAGTTATCAAAAAAGATCGCCGAGACCAAAGCATATAAATGTGAGAGGAATGAAAGGAATCATATATGTGTGGGCCCTCTACCTGGTCAATCACATCCCCCTAACCTTAACCCTAACCCTCTACCTGGTCAATCACATCCCCCTAACCTTAACCCTAACCCTCTACCTGGTCAATCACATCCCCCTAACCTTAACCCTAACCCTCTACCTGGTCAATCACATCCCCCTAACCTTAACCCTAACCCTCTACCTGGTCAATCACGTCCTTCTTGGCCGAGCGCCACAGCAAGCGGCCCATGAGTCTGTACAGGGGCTCCGTGTTTCCACGGCGATACGGGCGGTACAGCAGCTGCTCCCACCAGTGTTTCACCCAATACGGGTCCACACCCAGAAACAGCACCAGGCCGTACAGGTCTAAACACACAGATGCACTCATTCAACAGGGGCACAGGTCTAAACACACAGATGCACTCATTCAACAGGGGCACAGGTCTAAACACACAGATGCACTCGAAACATTCAACAGGGGCACAGGCCTAACCACACAGATGCACTCATTCAACAGGGGCACAGGTCTAACCACACAGGCACACTCATTCAACAGGGGCACAGGCCTAACCACACAGATGCACTCATTCAACAGGGGCACAGGCTTAACCACACAGATGCACTCGAAACATTCAACAGGGGCACAGGTCTAAACACACAGATGCACTCATTCAACAGGGGCACAGGCCTAACCACACAGATGCACTCGAAACATTCAACAGGGGCACAGGTCTAAACACACAGATGCACTCGAAACATTCAACAGGGGCACAGGTCTAAACACACAGGCACACTCATTCAACAGGGGCACAGGTCTAAACACACAGATGCACTCATTCAACAGGGGCACAGGTCTAAACACACAGATGCACTCATTCAACAGGGGCACAGGTCTAAACACACAGATGCACTCGAAGCATTCAACAGGGGCACAGATATCTATTCAGAATAAATTCTGCCAATCTCTCATCCTCTCCATCCATCCATCCATAACAAACATTTGCGCTCTAAAAGAGTCTTAAGTGATGCATGGCGGTGAATGCCTCCCCTCCTGAAGCAGAGATGGGGCAGAGAGAGGTGCTCACCTTCTAATCCCCTCTGCACAGGCGTCCCGCTCACGCACCAGCGGTTCACAGAGGACAGACGCAAGGCCATCTCAGCAGCCTGGACAAACAGAACACACACTGTTCAACTCTACAGGCCATAAACAAACAAACAAACAAACACACACACACACCATATCCTCAAAGCCAACCCTGAACCTCTTTCATAAATCCAAACACACACATAAACACAATCACTGCAGACACTATCAATTACTAACCCTGAGGGACTCTTTGATAACACACTTAAGCACAGGACACATAAATGTTTTTTATTTCAGTGGAGAGTAATGGTGACCACATTGATGAAAAAAATGTCAATGTCATTCCTCTTAAAACATAAGTCAGTAATGCTGGAAAGATTACAGCAGATGAGAAGATGTTTATAACTGTAAGGGCAAATACAGGAAAGGTAGAGGAAGAGGAGTTACTTTGGCAGTGGTGCACTCAACCATCTGCGCCTCGTCCAGGCAGACGCGCCACCACTCCACGGCCACCAGGGGGCTGGGCACGGCCATGTAGCGCTTGTGCGTGCGGAAGCGGCGGCCGTCCTCGCTGTTGCTGTGGGGCAGGTCCACATAGTTGAGCTCGGTGCGCAGCACGTCGTACGTGGTGATGACCACTTCCTGCTCGGCCAGCACGTGCGGCTGGATGAAGCCGTGACGCTTTACACCCTGATACACCTGTGATAGTGGGAAAGGAGAAGGAAAGAGCAAACAAAAGAGAGGTTACCTCCAATCCTGACTCCTGCTAACCTGCTAAATTAGTCTGTAAGAAACAAGGGGGCCAACTAGCAGGGGGTAAGATTATATCAAGTCCCCGTGTCATTTTGTCATTGGCAAAAACATTAAGGAGGGCTCAAATCTCAGGTACAGTTATGTGAAGATCCACCACATGTGGTAGGATCACCTAAAATATTAGGAACGTCTGGCCTGCAGACTTATATGTCTAAATACCCTGAAGTTCTGCAAGTGCTTCATAGGCAATCATGGCCATCATAGACCACATATCAGGCAAGAAAGCAGCCTGTACACACATGGGAAGAATATTGATCCACTCCACCAATAGGAGTCTCCTTCCTTCTTAACCCCCGCCCCCTCAGTCACTATTCTGATCCCTCACCAGCACGCGCAGCGAGGAGGAGCGGATGTGGCGGTTGATCTCCTCCACCCACTGGTGGCAGATGGAGCTGGGCGAGATGATGAGGGTGGCGCCGGTGGGCACGGGCGGCATGGCCACCAGGCAGTGTGGGCAGTAGAACGGCGTGGTGTCCAGGCTCTCCTGCTTGTAGTTGACACAGTCGGCGTGCTGCCACAGCAGGCAGTGCAGGCACTGGACACGCGCCTGGATGGCAGACAGATTACAAAATATATTCATGCTCACACTTTCACAAACAAAAACAAATATGTTCATAGAATTCTTCATTCGTCTGGATTCGAGCCTGGTCGTTTCTAAAATAATGAAAACTAATGACGTACTGCCGAGTTGGACTGCATATCGACCAAATGAAAGATAAATCAAAATTAGACCTGCAGCACTGCAGAAGTATTTGCATGCAGAAGACGTCCTCAAATTCCCTTTGGCTATCATTTTTGAGGATCAAAGAGCAATCCAAGAAGCTCACCTTGTAGTCAAGCAGACCCGTCTCCCCGCAGATGCACTCGAAGTGGTAGTCTGGCTCAGGGACAGAGGAGGGCTGTGGAAAGTCCTTCACTTCTTCACCGGGGGGTCGACACTCCTCTTCCGCCAGAGCCTGGGGGTCAGCTTGACCTTCCAGCTTGGCTGAGGTCTTCACCTGCTCTTCCTTGTCCTCCTCAGAGGGGTGCTCTTCAGCGCTCCCTGCTGGAGGGACGTTGGCATGTTCACCGGTGGGCTCCAGCTCCTGGTTGATGTCCTGAACTTCACCCACAGGCACTGCGTCTGTGTCCATTCCTTCTGAGAGGTCAGAGGTCACGGCCGCACCCTTCTCCTGAGCAGAGCGCCTGCGTGATGTTCTCCGAGGAGTGATGTCCCCACTGGGGATCTGCTGAGTGGATCAAAGCATCACATGAACATCAATGAAACATCTCGGTCATCAGCCTGGTTGGACAAAATTAACACCAGTCAAAAACTAAATGACAAACAAATAGCATAATATCTTGTGCATAGAGTCTTCCTCATCACCGAGATGCTATTAGGAACTTAAATTGGACATGGGTATTCATTTTACTACTAAAACTACTTTGATTACGATACCTACAGGCTTTGCTTGTTTGCTTGGTGTCGTCTTCTTCTGTGTCGCCTTGTACTTCTTCCCGAACTTGAAGGATCCGGCCAGGCCTCGACCTTTAACCTGCTCCACGAGCTCTTCACCGATGAGCTTGGCGAGGCTCTTCTTGATGTGGCTGCGGTTCTTTATGGGGTCGTACCCGAACATGGTGCGCAGGTAGGCGAAGATGGCGTTGATGGAGGCTCCCTTGCCCACCTTCATCTCTTTGATGGCGGTGAGAATCATGACACGAACAGCTGAGCCAGAGGACAGACGGCGAGTTACCAATGAAGAACATTACACTTTCACTTTCTATCTTTCTTTATGCCTACTGAGACAACAGCAGCCCACAGAGAGGTCGTGTCAGTTTTAAAAGCTGTGGGAGTTTGGCCGTCTCCACGTCTGACTCACCAGGATAAGAGATTCTCTCCTTGGGTTGGGGCTCACGCTTGCGTGGTGTGCCGTTTTCCTTCTCCAGTGGCGGGGGAGGCACAAAGTAGTTTACTTTAATTCCCTGGTAGAAAGAAACTCCATCAATAACGCTGCTTAACAAATCCATTTAAGCAGTTTTGCCTGCGCAACAGGTCTACACTCCTTGAACCGGTGGCCTGGCTAGGTTCCAAGCTGACAGAGGTCAGAGGCTCTGGATAACAGCTCACCTCAGGGAGACAGGGGGCAGTGTTCTCTAGGCCCTGTCTTGTGTGGAACAGAATGAGAGCAAGCACTTCCACCGTCTTCCCCAGACCCATCTCATCCGCCAGGATACCGCCCGGCCAATCAGGCCCCGCCTGAGGAAACTCCAGGATCAGACTGCAGGAACACACATATCCAGTCAGGATCGGCTAGATATTTATGTCAAAAAGTATCACTTCATTCGAACACAGGAGTAGAACAGAATCTGTTAGGTGCAACAAAGTGTGAAAATCCATGTGTACTGGCTAAGTGCTGGTCATTTTTGGCAGTATTCCCAGTCAGATAACACCCTGATTCAATGACCTAAATCCAGTCTTCTTTATGAGAGGTTATCATTTAAACTTAAGGCAGCGGTGTAGTAGGTCTTACCAGCCTGTGTAGATGTTGTAGTACAGCTTCTTTCCACACAGAGTCACAACTTCACGCCACAGGAAATGCAACGATGGTACGTCTTCATGTAACAGATGGCGAAAACCCAAGATCACAATTCATTCATAAATAAATAAATAAATAAATAAATAATGCTCAGGTACAATGACTGCTATATGACAGATAACAACTGGGTTGAATTTAAAGACAGCTGATGTGCATGTTTGTCCAGAAAAGAACGATGGCCGACAGGTAAGGGTTACCTGCAGAGACACTCCTGTTGTACTTCTCTCGCCTCAGCATCCAGTTGACAGCCTGGCTCTGGTAGGGTCGGAGCACGGGCACCAGGGCCTCATGCTGCAGGTCTAAGCCCTCGCCCTGCGCTTCATGCTGGTGCTGGTGATGATGCCGCACACAATCGTACAGCTCTTCCACATTCTGTCGCTCCAGGTCAATGTCGCTGTCCTCGTTCTGGTCGTCCATCACCTCTGCAGGGAGAACATTCAGCATCAAAAGTGCAAATCAACGGACCTCTTAAAAGAGCCAAAAAAGAGCCTTTGTAAGTGACCTACACAGGCTCCACAAGAGCAGCCATCATCCTTCATCAGTTTTCACATTTTGATAACATCCTACATCATACAATCTTCATAGGATCACACTACTTTGCTTAGATCAGTCAAAAAATGGATAGTGTTTTTAAGAATTGATACAGTATGTCGACTGTGTATCGACATTTTCTTACACCCCTACTTTTTAGCACAAACAAATAGTGCCATGCAAGTCTCAGAAACATGAGGCCTAGAGAGATTATATTACACAATCCAGACACAGGCTCCAAAACACATATCCTACCTTCCTACCTAGTGAAATTACCATTCATTCCTTTGTGCCGTTCCACTATTATGTGAGTGAGTGTACTTTTATGGATCATAAAGATGAAGAATATACTCTTAGTTTATTCATCACTGACATGTTCACTGAAATGATTCTGAAGAGGCTCATGAAGCAGGCGCATGACGTATGTATCTGGAGTGTAGCCTACTCACCTGGAATGATGAAGTCATAAAAGTGTTCCATGAGTTTCTGGATCAGCTGATGTGCCTTCTTCATGCGGCCGCTTCCTTCGCTGAGGGAGGCGGGGTGGCCTAGTCCAGCCTCCAGCAAATACACTGGCAACTGCAGGAGATGAGGGTTTCATGTTCAGATATGCTGCCACAGGTAATGCTCCTGGCTTGTCTGGCCATTATGATGGTAAAACTGACTCCCTGTCTCACACAAGGTATATGGCTTAGTTTACAACAGTAAAGGCTTATACAGATTAAGCAGTGAATGTGGTCCCTGTGGATGTGGTTCCTGCAAATTTCACCCATTCGTCCAGGCACATTACAGTGTAACAATTTAACTCCTAGGGGCCACAGCGAAACAATAGCAACCATGTGATGTACGTATGTAATAACTATGTGCTGGCCCATATAATGACACACACCTTAACATAGTTCTCTTCAAGTTGGACACTGAGCTCGATGATCCTCCTCTTCTGAAGCCAGTCCAACTCCTCCAGCTGTACCCTGCCGAAAGATCCTCCCACTGGGCTTATGCACTCCAGGCTCGGAACCTCCATATTACAGTCTCCAACCTCCTGAGTACCAGACGCACACAAGCACAGTCTACCACCGGTCCTCTGAAGTGTCCACTGCTGGCTATTGTCCACCACCAGCGGGAACTGGGCGCGGAGATTGAACTCTCCGATTAGTACCCTCCAGGTCTCATCCAAATCGGAGACGGCAATTAGGGGTAGGACAACAGAATCACTTGTGGCACTATTTGCCGAGCTGCTCGGCTCGGAACCAAGCTCAATTTGTGGTGTATAGTTGATGCAGGGGTCAGGTGTCTCTTCACTTGCAGAAGGGATATAACTCAAACTTACAAGACCTTCCTTAGAGAGAACCAACTCTGGCTCTTCTACAATAGAGAGAAAAGTTTTAGAACAACTCGGTTCCTCACTAGGGACGGGAATACAATCTGCTGTCACATCAGAACTTTGTGTCGGAAGCGATTCAAGCTCGTTCCTCCGGTCTTCGTGCATATTCCAGTTCAACCTTTTCTTTGCCTCGTCATCCACCTTGACCGGTGGTGCTTTTTTTCTTTTGTTACTCATGGCGATAGTTTAAGGGAGGATAGCGATGCCGCTGGGGAAACTATGCAGCAGAGCAGAGTTCACTCATTACTATTTCAAACGTTCCCGGTCAACATCCCAACGTATCAGTCACATTTGCACTGTTGGGAGCGTACGTTCTGCACACGGGTGTTCATCATAGACCCAGTGATAACACAGTGGCGGTATCATTGCATACCTGATAGAGGTTTCTAACTACCGACAGGTAACCGGATATTAAATGTGGGACCTCCATCGCAGCGGGAAAAAAGCATTACATATCCATTGAAGATCTCTGGGCAATAATCCAAGATGTCGCTTAAATACAGCGAAATTAGCTGCCTAATTTGTTGAGTTTGTCTAGCTAACGTTACCGGGTTAGCTAAATATATCACCCCTTTAAGAGCGTACCGTTCTTTAAAATGCTACGCTATTTGCAGGGCAGAAGCAACAGATTTACAGTCAAATTATATTTTATTCACAGCCGTAGGAACGTCTTCTCTATCATGTGGAGAAATAACGTTGAATTACTTTCTGGGTAATTAAAGTCCCTAGCTACTTCTTTGTTATGAATTCGAGCATTCCGCCATTGAAGTCCTCCATTTTTAAAATATAGGAAGTGACGTATTTAGTAAACTAAACTACTGACATACTGGTAACACCAGATGGCAATATTACCCCTTCTAATCCATAATGGGAACAGGTATCACCCTAACGTGCCACCTGTTTTTTTTCATATCGTACATCTATCTAGGCAGCACACAAACGGGTGTCGCTGTAGGTTCACCTCTCAGACCTTTCTTTGCAAAATACATAATGAAACGCAATTCTTACATGACTCCTCGGAAATAGCCTAGCATCACACTACAGTTATCATTCCTTAAAGTTATTTCTGTGGGCCATGCCCGTGTTATTTATGTATGTTTGACGAAACCAAGTAGAGCGGATTGGTTGGAAGTGGGACAGAGACGCATGCTAAATGGAGCACAAACATCATGGGCCATCAGGAGGTGATTCATAATTTAGAGTTAGGTGGACACCTTTGTCCAAAGCTCACTCATCACAAACACACACCTTTTTCCAATTTCATTTTTTCTTACCTTTCAAAGCAAACAATGCAGTTTAGTTCTGGGAGCAATACATTTTCTTCAACACAATGTAACAATGTGTAATACTTATAATGGGAAGAAGAAAAACAGTGATTCTCAATAGTGTATTGCATCTGTTTGTTTTTTGGGCATTGAGAAACTTTAGCCCCAGTTTCATTCAATGTTCTTATTTAATTGATACAAAAAAAGCCTTGCTAAAAAATGAAAGCAAAACAAAATTCTCAAATAAAGAAACAAACTGATTGCACAAGGATGTCAACCAAGCATAGACAACATTGAGGCTGAGAACTCATGCAACTGGAACTGTTCACTACCTCCATGTCAAATGAAAAGATCTATTAGAAATATACGATTAAAATCTACAATGATAACCAAGTCAAAAACTAATTTGGATAAATGACTGCAAAAACAGATGTATGTGTGAGATTCGTATCTCAAAGATCCAGGTGGCTGTCTCCAAGCATGGTTTTGTATTGGAAGCATACATGACTGCATTCCTCATCACTGCCTGCATAATGAACATCCAAAGGCCAGACCACATCACCAATACTATGGTTATTGTATGCGTGCAAAGAGACTGAAGAAGATCCATCAAATTCCATCAAGTGCCTTGAAGACCATTTCATACAGCATCTCACCACTGCATCAACTGAATCCCCCCCAAATAACTGGATCCTGGCCCTGATCTGATGGTAAGCCACATAATGTTCAGATTCATTCCAATGTCAACTGCTATGATAAGGACTTAAAGCAGGCCTGAACACCGATGACACTTCAGGAAAGCTGTCATCAAGACTGTAACATCAGGCATCACATTGCTTATTTAAAACGGCAGAGAAAAGACAGAGACTAATTCCTCCATCCACAACCCTGCCCTCCACCTGCAATGTATTCCAGGCAACTGACTTGTTATGCAAGCAGCATATCTGTTGCATTAAAGCACACCCTTCCCTGATTTCTGCCCTCAGAGAAAGAACAACTGTTGTGTGCCGTGTGTGTGTGTGAGTGAGAGTGAGAGACAGAGAGAGAGAGAGTGAGGTGAGGTGGGGTGGGGTGGGGTGGGGATAGCCAGGGCTGCAGAGGGGAGCGGTAAAATGAGAGGAGTACAAGGATCCCCAGTATTCTCATTCCCCTCTTAACAAGCATCTCTCCTTTAGTGCTTACTTGAATTTCATGTGTTTCATCATTTTTGCAAATACTAGGGCCTATGTTTATTATCATCCAAGTTGTTTGCATATTGCACGGAAGGGTTAAACACAACTATTATTTTTGACACAGAGGCCTCATGCTCATCATGTTGTCAGTGATAATGGGATGAACTATC
Source organism: Clupea harengus (assembly GCF_900700415.2). Taxonomy (NCBI): domain Eukaryota; kingdom Metazoa; phylum Chordata; class Actinopteri; order Clupeiformes; family Clupeidae; genus Clupea; species Clupea harengus. The sequence continues at coordinate 25,117,809 of NC_045165.1, forward strand.
ACCACCGCCATTCTTATATCAGTAAAATGTTGTCGAAATAATTTCCAAAAATGTCACGTCTTTGCCGTATCAGTGAGACCCATTATATTGGCTATCGGGGTCATTTTGGCTTTTGCGGTTGTTCTGACCCGCTTTTAAGATGCAGTGATTAAGAAAGGGAGAAGGGGGGCACCACCGCTCGTTTTTAGAGTTACAAAAGACGACGTCCCCCTCTCGCGCGCCAGAAGCAAAGCCGCAGTTCGTAATTGTGAGGCTCGGGAAGCAGGGAGGCATGCGGTGGGCTTGCGCCTCAGGTAAGTACACGGTTCCTCGGAAATGCACTCCCACGCGCTTTAATTGGCTGCAATTTACCATAAACAAACTGTCAGATTTTGTCCTTTTTATGTAGAATACACTGACGCGTAATTAGTCCCTTTCACAATGTTTCATGAAGCTTTAACTTAAGGGATGTTTTGATAGGCTAGACTATAATATTTTGAAGATCTTCATCGAAAATTATAGGCAAAGGCAAACAAATCAGTGGCGTTTCCAATTTAAAACGTTCCATTGTCTTTGTTAAAATTATACCATAAAACGGAAACAGTGTGTAGAATTAAAAACTACAGATTTTGAACGATGTTTATTCAGACATTGCGTGATAGGCTACAGTGTGATAACGAGGGGAGTGAATCAACAGAATGTCTGAATCAGACAGGATTGCAAGGGGGTCTAAACATCTGCAGTCTCAACACTTCTATTGAGTTCAACCCGCTCACAAGACTAGCGCTGTCCAGCGTGCTGAAATCACAGAATACCTTAGCTCATATATTGCTCTCTTCAGACAGTTAAGGATTTATTTTAACTATGAAGGAATGCTTTAGGGTTAGTTGGCTTAATCGGATTTGCTACACCGGACAAGTTTTAAAATGAGGTGTCATCCAGCGGGCACGTCGTCCATTCAGGTATTATTTTGGTATGACAGTGAGCTCTGAGCTCAATAACAATGTCATTCATTTAAATTTTCCCACAGGATTTTTAATGAAGAACAACATTAAGACGCCAATCAGGTGATGGGTTTTCTCCTCAGTTAACTTGGATACAGTGAACACCGGCGCTGCTTGACGACCTTACGGATATGATTTTACCTCTGATGCGATGTGGACTGATTAGTATGAGCTCTATCCTCGCTTTACTTTTGCCGCTGGTGCTATTCGGTGGATTCGTTTTTCCTAAGAACATTTATGAGCGGTCTCTGATGCCGCGGGCTGTCTTACGCTCCGTCGCCCGCATGGACGGTGATATCATCATCGGTGCCCTGTTCTCTGTGCATCACCAGCCCTCGGCCGAGAAGGTTGCGGATAGGACGTGCGGGGAAGTCAGAGAGCAGTACGGGATCCAGCGGGTGGAAGCTATGTTCCACACGCTGGATCGCATCAACGCCGACCCCAACCTTCTCCCCAACATTACTTTGGGCTGTGAGATCAGAGATTCCTGCTGGCACTCGTCCGTGGCTCTGGAGCAAAGCATCGAGTTTATCCGGGACTCCCTCATCTCCATCCGCGATGACCAGGACGGCTCCAAGTGGTGCATCGACGGAATTCCCTCTAGCCAGCCGCCGTCTACCAAAAAACCTATAGCCGGAGTCATTGGTCCGGGATCGAGCTCGGTGGCAATTCAGGTGCAAAACCTGTTACAACTTTTCAACATCCCTCAGATCGCTTACTCAGCTACAAGCATAGACTTGAGCGACAAAACTCTTTACAAGTACTTCCTTAGGGTTGTGCCATCCGACACACTTCAAGCTAGGGCTCTGTTGGACATTGTGAAAAGATACAACTGGACCTACGTGTCTGCCGTTCACACAGAGGGTAAGGCCCAGTGACGACTTACACACATTTTAAATCAGGTATATGTTTGTGTGTTTGTGTGCTGAGCTGGTAATTCAACATTAAACTATTACAGCTTTGAGAGTTGGTTGGAAAATGCCCCAAAAATATCAAGTCCCCCAAGTTCTCTCTGGCTGACTTTCTGTAAATGTGTGTGTGTGTGTGTGTGTGTGTGTGTGAGAGAGAGAGAGAACTACAAAGAGAAAGGGAGAGAGAGTTTGATCACCAAGAGACTTGTATAGCTCTGAGAGCTGACTTCATTCACAGTGAACAAGGCTTATGAGTCCTGTGATTCTACATGAATGCTTACACATTTATTGAAGGATTTCATTCATTTCTCCATTCATTTACTGAATGACATCATGTAAGCTCTAAATGTCGAGAATTACTTTAACAATTAGCTCAGAGCAGAGTTAAATACATGAACAAGTTTTGCTGCTCTACTGCTGCGCCACTCTGCTGGTGATAAGGGACTGCGTCTGGGATTATTATGGTGTCTTATCTCAGAGTTTGGGATGCTGAAACCACAACCACAGTTCAGGCTATTAACTTTTTTGGCATATTCTAGAAGATTCCATTTGCTAGGACAACAAGGCTATCTCATCCTTTTGAGTAAAACAGTCTTTGGCTCGATAATGTGAATAATGATGGTGTTCAGGGGACAGAACGAATCTCTAGGCTCCACTTTGGCTCGAGATGCATAACTGAGTCAGTATTGACAGGGCGTGAGCAGCCAGAATGATTTCGTCATTTCTGAAAATGGAACTACTTGCTACTTGTATCTCACGGGTGTAGGTGGCAGGTAATCTATCAGGCTGTCACTGCAGTCTGGAGAGGAGAGGGGTGAGCTTGTAAATGGCTGCTTAAGAGGTCATTTAAAAATATCTGCTCTAAAATATTCCCAGTGTCACTGTGTGGCCAGGAGCAGATTATCTGCTTTTTTTTTTTGCTTATGGAAATATGTGATTGAAATTCATTTCAGAAAGATTTTTTTTCTCCAGAAACCCTAATAATTAAAATGGCGTCTATGGGTGAATCAGATAGGCACAAAGCAATCTACTGCATGCATAATAACACACAGGTGGATACATACAGCCCTAAGGGACATGAATTGCAAAGCAAGTTCATTTAAAATGATGATTCTTCCGGGTGCTTTGTTTGTGTGGATGGATACAGAATGAATGGAGAATGAGCCTAATATTCCAATTGTCTATCCCAAGAAGACACAATTCCATATGTATTGTCTGCCTCGTCAGTCATGCCAGACTAGAACAATGTTGCTCCATTCTGGCGTCTCATGATAGAGTAGTGCAGATGTGTCCTGCAGCGATGCTCATTCACATTCACAATCACAATCAGCTCATTCACTCAGAAGGGTCTCGGAAAATATGCCTGAGACTAATTTGCTGCACCAGCATGGAAAATGAAATGATTCAGAAGTCGCAGAGCAATATTGTGTCACCTGTGATTTGGTATTTTACATAATTGCTTCTAAACCACAATACAAACTAGCTCCTCCATGTGCTTCATAAAAGGAACTTCTCAGTTCTGTTGATTGACTGACTTCTTTTGATTTATTTACTTACCATATATTTTACCTTTTCAGGAGGGCGCTGTATACGTCAGAATATCTCTTGTACACATACATTTCTAAATGCATTATAACAAAACATTCTTCCACTAGTTTGGCTATCCCAGTCAGACTGTAACTATCCACACCAAAGGGGGGCTACAGTGACCTCTTCTCCTCATGCAGGGAACTATGGTGAGAGTGGCATGGAGGCCTTCAAGGAGCTGGCCGCTCAGGAGGGCCTGTGTATCGCCCACTCTGACAAGATCTACAGCAACGCCGGGGAGAGGCACTTCGACCGCCTGCTGAGGAAGTTACGTGAGCGCCTCCCGAAGGCCAGGGTGGTGGTGTGCTTTTGTGAGGGCATGACCGTACGCGGCCTGCTCATGGCCATGAGACGCTTGGGTGTCGCCGGAGAGTTCCTGCTCATCGGAAGGTGAGGAGCTTGTGTGTGTGTGTGTGTGTGTGTGTGTGTGTGTTTGGGTGTTTGTGTGTGTGTGCAGAGGCATGTTTTCTAGCTCATGGGGAAACCAGGAGTGTATGTTTGTAGCTATAGTGAGTGATTGTGTGTGCATTGTCTTGCATTGTGGTAGGCGAGGTCCATCTGACTGTGCAGAGCGTATAAATATTGAATATATGGGGTATATATACAGAGACACATATGCACACAGACACATACACACACACACACACACACCCATACACACACAACCCCCCTCCCCCCTCACCACTCGCACTCAGCCTCCAGATTCCAGAATATTCATTGTGATTCTTACTGGAGTGTGTGCTCCATCCGTGGAGAAGCTTGGCCATGAATAATGCATGTGTGAGGAGCAGTCACTGTGTGTCAGATCACAGGGAGGCGGGCTAATGTGTTGTAGCACCTCCAGCAGGGAGGAGAATGAAGACTATGGGCTTTCGGGCCTCGCTTCCGGCTGGTGAAACCTTTTCCATGAGCGTGCGCTCCGCAGCCCTTACTGGGAGAGCCGTGGGATAACCACTTCACCGAGAGTCGGGGACGGTCCAATTGCCAGCCCCCATCATCTTCTTCACACTTCACACCGGCAGGCTGTGTTTCACTTTGTTTCGTGGTGTGAGGTCTGCTGCATTACCTGCGATTGGCTCAGTCACAACAAAACCCTCACATCTGGTTGGGGAGCTTGGGAGGGGAGACAAAAGCAATTTAGAAGTAGGAGGAAGCATTTAGGAACACCACGCTTGATTGCCGCACTGTGCACAGTGATGGTGGAGAGTTATGAGATGATGGAAGGCATTAATGGAGTTTTGGCTTCACTGGAGCCCAAAAAAAGCACTCTTAAAAAAACGAAAAAAAATAACCTACTCCAAAATATTGTTACCGGTAGTGACAGAAGTGTAATTTCTAGAGAGGAGTCTGGTTACATGCCAGAAGATTGCCCAAGGTGAAGTGGAGTGAAATTCAATCAAGCTTGACTTTAAAGTTGACTTTAAAAGCAATCTTTTGATTGCAACATCCACCTATGTTGATGTGCACACATATGATGAAACATGAGAAAACCTGCTTGGAAGAACACGATGTTTCAGAGTGAAGGTCCTGGAAATCAGGCTTTTCAGACACACTCAGAAGATGCAGCCTCTCGGAAGAAGCTGGCGGATTCTCTGCTGCCCCTGGAGGTCTCTGTGGACTCCTGGAAAGAGAACAGCAACTGGGTGAGGCAGTGTTTTATGGGTCAAGGAGGAGAGAAGGAGGCCTGCAAACAGCAGCGCAGTAAAGGCAGAGAAACTAAGAGGCACAGGCAGGACTAAACAAGACTCACCACGAGGACTGTGGTAACAGTGGCTGCTGGATCTGTAAGATTAGCCAACAGGACTTTGATTAGCTGCTGGAACTGTTCGATTAATAAAGAAGACTTTGATTTGCTGCTGAATTGTATAGATTAATAAGAAGGACTCAGATTGGCTTCTGGCTGCTGAGCTGATGGTAGGGCTAGGGACCTACTAAGGCAGCATTTGTCCAAGGGGTCTAAGGGACACTGAAAGGGCCCAGGCTTGATGAAATAACTGTGTGATGGCAGGCTGACTGTTCTATAGGACCGTGGTAGCTCTCACCGTTACACTGGCATGATACCACCTGGATGGTGGCCTGGATTTTGACTGGCATGATAATCAGGTGTGTTCAGCTATATATCAATGGGATTGCTATACCAGTGTGTGCTGTGACTACTTTTCTTACAGATTTAGCTTATGTATCACAGCAATACTGCAATCAAAACAGTGTATCAGATTGCATGGTTATCAATACAGTTGAAGGAAAACAAACATGATTAGTTGAACTGTTACAGACACACTTGTGGTTTGTGTTATGGTTCACAGCAATGGTAACCCACTGATCGTTAAGACACTTCTGCACCATCTCTCTTTACCACTGTACTCTGCTGTGCCCATTGTGTTTCGCTTCAATGATGCTGACTTGCCAAAAGGCCCTGGAACAACCAAAACAAACACACATTACATTCTTACCTCTTTGAAATACCACCAACAAAAACAACACATAACCCACCTGCCTTAACAAAAAAGGGGCACTCGCCGTAGCTGGTGTGTATCGTCATCTAAGAATAGGCTGTCCTTGGCATACGTTAGGTGAGGGTGCTGTGAGACAGATGGCAAGACACTCGGAGAGAAATGAGCCTCCAGAGTGAGGGCGAGCGAGCTCCAAAAGCCGCACTATGTATCCAGCAAAGGGGCGGTTGATGAAGAGGAACTCATAAAGGCATGTGCGGAAAGGACGCTAGCCATGTTTACTACTGGCTCTTCACCTTCTGTCATATAGAAATACGGCCGAGACACAATCTAATTTCATTTTCTTTAAAATCACTCCCCGAGTGTAACCAACTCACCTTCCGCTGTAAATCAGTGGCTGTGTTTTAGCGGCGATTACAGCCCCCTCGGTGGGAGAGAGTGCAGGGTTTGATTGGGACCGCTTCCTCTGGTAGCGACAGCGCTTGCCTTGGCAGAAAATAAGGAGGCACTCGATGCCTTGATAAGGTTTTAATGAGTGTTTTTCTTCAGGCATTGTCCTTCATGGAGAACTGCCTGGTTAGCGTCTGCATCTCGCTGATATTAGATGCACTGCACTGCACAGATGGTTAGACAGGCACCGCTTGATTCCTTATCGAGTCTCATTGTGCCTTCGTGAATGTTGGACCGTATCGGTATGGTGGCTTGAAACTTTCCTTTTTCTATGCATAGAAATGAATGGGATTGGATTTTATGTGAAGTTTTGATTTGTTCCACCATCCCAGTGTGTTCCCTCAGGGAAGGGGAGGGAGGGGGGAAGGGGGGGGGGGGGTGCATGTGCACAGAGGAGGACCCGTTTCGACATTCTGGTGGAGCCAAACAGCCAGTCAGATGGCTTCACTAGCAGAAGACACCGCTGATAAAAGCCCTGCTGTAAAACTTATTCCAATATTTCCAGGATCTTTGCAACATTCTGTGAAGTTGAAAGGAAAACACTGCCAGATTTGGGGCTGTCAAGGCCGCCTTTGTGAGCTTTGAACAGAGACCCTTTTACAAACAAAGGGACTGTGATCGCTCAACTCAGCTGAGCCCGGAACAGTCATGCCCAGCGAGATTGTCTCTCTGTCTCATCCTGTGTGGGTCCATGTGTGTGTGTCTTTGTGTCTGACTATGTGTGCCTGTCTGTGTGTGTGTGTGTGTGTGTGTGTGTGTGTGTGTGTGTTTCTTTCTGTCCATCTCTTTGGTTGTGTGGATGTAGGTGTGAGTGACTGCCTGTCCATCAGCTTGCACTTGTCTGTGTGTGTGTGTTTGCATCTGTATGTACACAGATGTGTGTTAAGAGGGCGTGTGTTTCTCTGAGTCTGAACGTAATCCTCTGGTGTTGCCTCGCTCGCCCCTCTCCTTCTCTCTCACTGCTCTGCACTCAGCACCTCTGATTTCTCCTGCATCGAGCACAAGCGGGAAAACACTGAACTAGGCCAGCCTTCCCGAGGGGGGTTCGGTGAACCTGTCCTGCGCTCACTGCTAATTCAAAGACTTTTCACCGACTCAGATAATTAACGCTTAATTACATTATGACTTTTTGACCTCCCCGACCTCTGACCTTCCCACACAGTGACGGCTGGGCAGACCGAGACGAGGTGGTCGAGGGTTACGAGCTGGAGGCCGTGGGCGGCATCACCATCAAGCTTCAGTCTGAGGAAGTGACCTCATTCAATGAGTACTTCCTAAAGCTGAAGCTCAACACCAACACGAGGAACCCCTGGTTTGCCGAGTTCTGGCAGCACCGGTTTCAGTGTCGCATCCCAGGACACCCACAAGAGAACACCAACTTCTACAAGAACTGCACAGGTAACAAGACCAAAGAGACACTGGTGAACTTAACAGAAACTGGGTCCTGCGAAATGTACTGTGTAAAGGTTTTAGAACATGCAATATTGTCATTATGACTGCAGAACCCTAACTGTTCTATGAGGCAGGCTGAGGTATTGCAGTTGTAAGACAATGTGCTTTCCCTAAAACCTTTGGTAAAGGATTTTACTGCTTTCCTCTGGTTGAAGCCTCTTCAACATCTTTACCTGCATAAATGTCTATTGTAAACATATCATACAAATAACATAACATGTTTTATGTCTGTTTGTCTCCCTTCAATACTCTACCGCACCAACAGGTGATCTAGGTAAATTGAATTTTTATGGCACATTGGCAATTATGTTTCACACGGACCCCAAAATAGATCACTTTATGCGCTAGATCACTTGAAACAATGCTCAGAAAGCATGTTTTCAAAACAGTGAAAACATCACACAAACTCACACCAGAAACAGGTCTGACAGTCTGCAATATATTTACGTTTCTGACGAATGCTTTCATTCAATTATGACTGTTTGGGCTTGTGGCCTGTACATCAAAGCAATATCAATATCGCTGATAGATTAAAAGCTAAATGAATTTAAAGACGTATAAACGTAAATATAAACAGGCATGTTGAACACATTTTACCTCATGGAATAATGTACTGTACACGTAGCATAAATCCAACTGTTTTTGTCACTATTTTACCAAGCTAGAGTAAATAAGCATCGGCACCAACCATGCGCTTTCCATGTATCTTCTCCTCTCTTGAAAACAATCCTGTTTTCTCTCTTTTTCCCTACTTTTGTCCTGTTGAACACAAGGCCATTCACCTCTCTGCTTTCCTTACCACACTAAAGTTATAGCTCCACCTGACACACCTGTGAATAGTTGTCTGATAGATGCAGTCATAGTCTCCTGTTCTGTTGCCTTTATTATGTTTTTGATCTAGAGCTCCAAGATGGTAAGTGTGTTTTCAGGTGGGCTACACTGAACCACTTCACCTCAGGAATATACATAGAGGTCGACTGATATAATAGCATCAGTTTAGTGTGCATTGCTTCTCAATTGTAAGATATGGATTGCTACGTAGCAAAAGCTAATGTGCATGTAAGAGGAAGATTTAAAATAGTAAAAGGGATCTTTAATATAATGTATATATATATATCTGTTGACCTCTACTATATACAGTTATTGGGATGCTATTGTGCACTGTTATAGAAACACTATAAGTTAAGGTTTCTTTCCACACGTTTTGTGTATGTTAGTACACATTTCTTTTGGAGATCCCAATAACATGTGTATGATGCACTGCAGTAGGTGCCCACTGGCTGTGAAGCTCTTTGCATGTGGGGAGGACCTCTTGGATAGAGTTATGTTGTAGACAATATAGTCATTGTGTCTGTCTGTGTGTGTGTGCGTGTGTGTGTGTGTGTGTGTGTGTGTGCGTGCATGCGTGCGTGCGCGCGTGTGTGTGCGTGTGAGTGTGCGTGTGGGCATCGCTGAGTTTGTCCACAGAGAAATATGAGGAATGATCACATGTGCTTGTGTGTGTGTGTGTGTGTGTGTGTGTGAGAGAGAGAGAGAGAGAGAGAGAGAGAGAGAGAGAGAATACAGTGTGTGAAATCGTAAGATCACCTCACCAGGGTGCACAGAGGTGTGAGATGCACATCTTAGTTCTGCCTGTAATGATGACACACCCACATCAGTCTGATTTAGCATAGATTCAGTAAACAGTTATCGCTGGATGATATTGGAAATATGATACTGTGGGATGCAAAAATGGGAAAGATGAGGCTCTGTTTAAGACCTCTGTACAATGTCCCAAAGGGAACAATTTAATGTCTCATCGTTGCTTCAATCCTTGACTCTATTGTGGAATACCAGGTTAACACAGAGGGACAGTCTGAAAATAAACATGAAAAAATGAATATAAATATCTAGCATTCAGCAGCTCCTGTTTCCCCCAAAGTATCATATTGTCAAGCACGTGTAGCACAGACTGGATGTTTTCATCACCTTCCTGCATGTTGGTGTAATAAGGACAGTTCAGCAATCACAGTGACAGTACATCTGTATTCAAATGAATGTGCATTGATTTAAATATTCTATGTCAATCATTATTTCTTTACCTTCAGAATGTGGCCTACAATTAAGTATTGAGTGCTCTGAGAACAGGCATTGGGTTGTTGGCCAGTTCACTATCAGTGTATCTTTGCATAAGCAACTTTGCCTCACTGCAGTCCTCTGGGATTGGCATAATCAAGTTTATTTAAAAGGAGGTCACCTACATCAATAAAGTCTTATGAAAAATAATACATCACAGTTTGCTTTGAAGATTTCAGAAAGTAGGGCAGCCACAACACTGCATGTCTTGGTCCATGTATCGCTCCCCCCCCCACACCCCCTGCGCTTGCTTCCCAGAATGCAATGCCTTACTGTAGTTGATATCTGGTGTTAATGGCCGCATCATTTGTAGATCGCCTATACCCATTACCATTTATTCAATAGATGACATATTGGTACAATACTCTGGAGAAAGTGGAGAAAACCCTCAAACCAGATGATTCAGCCTGGCAAAAACTGTCATGCAGTGTGTCATGTCAAATATCAGCTAAATGCTTGTTAGTGCTTCTAGCTGGCTGGAAGTAAAATAGGCTTGTTAATTGATAGGGTGTCCTTTGAAAGACCTCTCTTGTTTTCATCGGAATATCTTAGCTCTGTTTTTTTCCCCTTCTCAGACAATGTGAGTGTCGCACCAAGGGGGAGCGAGAGGGGGTTGGGGTGGGGCGCAGGAGAACACAAATAAATGATTAATACGCTTTCTCAATTAATAATAATGTCACCATAATGCCCATTACTAATTAAATGCTGAGTCGGGTTGCAGAAACAGTTTTGCCGCTCCATGGTAACCAGCATGCCTTTGATGCACTATTTCATGGCAGCGTCTCCTTTGATGCGCATTCCCACAGAAACGTGCCCAGTGTGTCCTCCTGCCCATGGCTCCAGCATAATAGCAGCTCTTTGGACACCCTATCATTACTCCTTATCTCATTTGCACACTGCAGCAGCATATGTTTTTGGCTGTGAAAAGAAGAGGCTTGAAGCTGTGCCCTCATTTTAACCTCCCCAAGGTTAAAATATTGTAAACTCTTTAACCGCGGTATCCTCATTAATGTGAACTAATTCAGCTTTTTTTCGTTTATCAGATGCTATACCTTTGCAGTGTTTTGCTGGTTTTATAGCATGGTATTACTGTGTAGCTGTACATGGGTAATTATGCATACAAACAAAGTCACCTCTAAGCCCTTCTTCTAATCAGCATCCACGGTGTCCTTTGTTTGGGCAGGTTATGAGAGCCTTGAGGATAACTATGTGCAGGACAGTAAGATGGGGTTTGTCATCAATGCCATCTATGCCATGGCTCATGGCCTCCACGACATGCACCAGTACCTGTGCCCAGGTGTGGTGGGACTGTGTGAGGCCATGGACCCCATTGACGGCAGCAAACTCCTGGAGTTCCTGCTGAAGACCACCTTTGCAGGCGTTTCCGGAGAAGACGTGTGGTTCGATCACAATGGTGACTCACCTGGCAGGTAAGTTTTGGGGACACTGCATCCAGGGGGTCTGAGAAATTCATTAACTGAAGAGTAAAGCTAACGTGAAAGTGCCCTCTGATGACGGCATGATTTATGAACTGTGTTGCCAAAACTAAAGTCACAAAGTGTTCATGGGTTGATTATTCTCTCTGTCCCTATCAGGTACGACATCATGAACCTACAGTACGTGGACTCAGGTATGTTTGACTACATCACCGTGGGCTCGTGGCACGAGAGCATGCTGAACATCGATGACAACATTATCCAAATGAACCGCAGCGAGATGGTCCGCTCCGTCTGCAGCGAACCCTGTGACAGGGGCGAGATCAAGGTAAGCCCTCTGCTGCCCCTCAGCCTGCAGACCTCCTGAGGTTCTACAATCCTGCAGCCTTATCCCCCGGCAAAGATCCTTTTAGTCTTACCCCTCAGCCGAGACACCCCACAGTCATGCTGCTCGTTGCAGTTCTGCACCTTATTCAACGGAATCCCTCCAGACCTGCCCCCTGATACAGCTAAGCCCCATGAGGCCCTATAAAGTTTCTTATTTGCTGAATTTGTCGAACAAACTATTTAGTTACTTCTATCAACTTAATATTAATTCCTTCAAGAATGTATTTTAGTCCATGAAAATATAAACATTAAATATTGGACGAACTTTTACAGTTTTAGTTTGTACACTTGATGTCTCTTCTGTACTTGTAGCAAGCAGAACAATTCAGTCCTCTTCATAGACAGCTGTACAATGAACTGTCTGTTTGTACACAACAACCTTACAAAGTTGCGTATCACTAAAATACCCCATTGCTGTGCCCCTGGACCTGCAAGCTGTACCTGCAATTATGCTGTCATGACTCTCAGGCGATGCAATCTTGCAGTTATGGCTCAGTGGAGATCAAGGTTATTACCAAAGTTAATTGGCCTGGTTCTCCGTGGTTCATGACATTTCATCATCCTGCTCCAGACTAAGTTCATTAACACCACCAGGAAGTTTGTGAGGTGTAAACAACTAAAGCTCAGGACTTGACATGACTATGCAGGGTGAAAGGATAGGTAACTGCAGGCAAGTTCTTAAGGCTACATCACATTTACTTGGGTAGCACTTTAACCACCAGCGCAAATGATAGCAAAATGAGGGTATATGTTTATCAGTACTATGGATCCCTAGCGGAATGGCAAGGGCTTAGGGTGCATTATGTGTGGAAAGAAACATCACGTTCAGTGTTATGGATGTCCCATGGATAATGACAAAATCGTTCACTCCTGTTCTACACTTTACTGATGTGACATTGCTATTATACTATGATTACTATTGTTACATTGCTATTACATACAAGAACACTGTTGACTTATGAACAAGATCTAAAATAAGAAGGTTATCGTGAATACATATCACAGTCTTAATCACATATTAAGAGGACAAATACTGGCACCAGTTTGAAATGCTGTACTGTATGCATGTGTAAAAGTAATGTGGATCTATCTGGGTATGGATGGGTATGAATGAGCCAAAGGTGGATGTTCTGTAAAGACAGGGTAGGCTTATGATTCCTTGTCTATCTTGTGCAGGTGATAAGGAAAGGGGAGGTGAGCTGCTGTTGGATCTGCACGGCCTGCAAGGATAATGAGTTTGTCCAGGATGAGTTCACCTGCAAGGCCTGTGACCTGGGCTGGTGGCCTGACGAGGACCTCCAAGGTACAGTAGTGCCCCCCCCCCCCCCCCACCAGTCGGTGTTTGGAAAGATGCCCATTCTTTATATATGTCTTCATCTGTCTCTCTATCTCTGTCTGTCTCTATCTGTGTTTCATGTTGCAGTTTCTCTCTGTTTCACTTCATCTCAGCCTCTCTCTGGCTCTGCCAGTATCTCTCCAGAGTGTTTTTAGGAATCTGGGTGCTTTCACCACTACCATCCTAAATCCATCTCCATTTTTTAAAGTCTATTTTTTAATTACCATAAGGAGCTTAACGGCACAATCGCACTCTCTAGTGTTTACTCTCTGCTGTGACGACTGTCCTTGTCACTTACGTGTGACTTCATTCAAAAAGTCGCCCTTGCAACGACATCCCATCTAGAAATTTCAAGCAGTGAAATTGCTATGCTGTCACTGAAAGTGTTCTTGGTGCTCTCATAATTGGACATAATGTGCTGAAAGCTCGATCTAAGGACAGTTTGACATGGCATACCGCTGACCTCCGTTCCGTCAGACACCCTCTGAGCACCCTCTAAAATGACTCACGGGTTGCTAATGTTTTTCCTGAAAAGCTTGTGAATGTGCGTGGGGTCCTCAGCCGCGAGTGAAGGCAGACACACAGACCGACAGGGAGAACATTAAGCTGTCTCTCCATGCGATGGCTAGTCTGTAGCATTAGCATGGCCAGGCACTGGTTGGTGGACCTGTAATGTCCTAGTTCCAGAGCTTTCCCATGGCACTTCAAGGCCATTCATCATAGTAACTCTCCTCGAGACTCTCACTCCCAGCTTCCTCCACCTACTTGCCTGACAGGCCTACTTCACACTCCAGCAGCCTGTCCTATTTTCAAGGGGCCCTCCATAATGGTCAAAGACAATGCAGCATCTTTACAGGATGCCCTATATACTGTATATGTGTGTTTCATACCTGCATCCTGGATTTCCTGTAAGAAGCCAGCGTAACTTAGAGGGTAACAGCTGATGTGTTCCACCAGAGCTGACCCTGTCAGAAGAGATGTCATTTGCATGTGCGTGACCTGTCACTCACCTCCACTGCAAGCTCGTAGTGACGGAGAATAAGAATAGCAGATGCAGTTTAAATGGCGTGGCAAAAATGAGAAAAGAAAATCTATGAGGAATATGAATCTGCCAGGGAGAGCGTGTGATGTGGCCTACAACAGGGCTGATTTGGATTACATTAGTATTGTGTTTTGATAGTTTTTTCACATTTTACATTTTGTCTCAGCAAGAGCGCTAGCACTTTGCATTAATGTTCCAACATTACTAACTAACGTGAATACACCATGAATTTTAGTTGCCATTTTTGCTGGCATTACTGACCTATCTGACAGGATGACTTTATTGGTTGGTCATGTTACCTAATGGATGACTGTTTACATCAAGGACAATTGATTAGTGAAGAAACTTCTCCATTAAAAACATAAAGTAATATTATGATGTATTATTCATGTTTTATTTTTTATTAAGTTAATTTATATTTACATAATTAATGTTTATTGAGGAAATGTTCATGTTCAATTATGACTTAGTGAAACCTTTTCTTCATCTGGCATTAATGGAGAGACTAATGGACCTGGAATGGGAAACAACAAAATGTCTATCTGACCAAATGCTGGAAAAACAACAGAACAAAACACAACAACAAAATATATTTTACCATTTGTATTCACAAGAGATCAGTAACAGGGCAATGGCATTTGGTTAAAGCATTAACCTCTGGATTGTAAAGTTCAGGGTTTCATTTTGATCAGCCATCTCATCCATTTAAATTTATGTTGTATTTTAGCCTAAGAGGATGTATTTCAGGAGTGGGCGGTATGAACTAGAATAGGGTTGCTGTTTTAATCTTTTTCCGATTCAGAGAAAGCAATAATACGTAGCCAGTAAGTCGGTCAGTTCAATCTTTAACTGTAGACTACCGGTACATGAATATAGGCTATAAATTAGGCTATTACCCTACTAAATGAATAGGCTACTAGCTATTAATGGCATGTAGTTAAGGTGATGTAAGCAATGCTAATGTATCTTGCTAACTTTGGCGGTAATGTATCTATGTTCCCAGGGTCCCAAGTTCTGGTCAGAATTGACCAGCCTGACATGAATGTTAATAATTCTTTTTGTAAACATTTGATTTTGATCTATTTGAATTGAAACCTTTCTAAAGATGAAAGTAATTGTCATTATGATGTGGTACCACTCAGTTTTATTCAAAATAAGGGACAACAACGTATTTTAACATACATACAACTTGCACAAATGTAAATATAAGGATTATAAGCATTTTGTCTATTAAAAAAAAAAATTAAGAATTAACAACACATTTAAAATATGCATAAAATATACATAATAACACTTGTTGTCCTTGGTGAAAAATGACCAATGTAATTTATGACAAAGATACACACCTATTCATATCAGCACCCAACTGCATTAAATGTGACATCTTACAGCTTTACCAGTTATTTCTACTCATAAAACTCAATGTATTACAGACTTGGACATTCATCCATTCATTCATTCATTCGTTCATTCATTCAAGATTGGTCATTTTTGACCGAAGACAAACCAAATGTAACTATGTTAAGTTAATACTATAATTTATTTTATACATTCAAGTCGGTAGGGTGAAGGATGTCATGAACACTTGTGAGTTTAAGGTGAAACAAAAGATTTAAATTAAAGACTGAAGTTACAAAACGGTCATTTTTGAGCAGAACACACTATGAGGGTAACACAGAGCTGGGGAACGTCTTTTTCAGGTTCCCATTATGTGCTACATAGAGCTGAGAAACATAGGACCCTGGGAACCCTGAAATGAACTCACTTTGGCAAGACTCTGTATAGGAGTCCCTCTAGTTAATGTGCAGTGCACACACAAAGTAACTGGCAGGCAAGAGTATGTCTCTGGATCTTGCCTTATTTGTTAATGCAGCCGGTCCGTGTTAAAACTACTGCTGCTGATCACTGAGCCTGGTAGAGTGCCAGAGACTTTTACAGCAGCTGTCTGATGGAATAGGCAGAGTGTCTGAAGTATTCAACAAAACCAGCAGTAGTAACAGCTTCAAGCTGAATGTGCTGTCCATTAGGACACCTTACCAGCTACCATGGAAACTCACCTGAATTATTTTACATTTACACCTATTTGGCAGACACTTTTATCCAAAGCAATTCACAATTGAGGAAGAACAATCAAACTGCACCATTCAAGAATAAGCGGAAAATACCAATTCTAGTCAATCTAACAAACTGTACAGAGAGCAGATAGAAGAACTGCAGAGTAAGTGCGAGAGTGTTAGGCGTATTCTCTCTGTTGCTATTCAAATAGCAGCCAGTATTCAACTGCCATATGGGCAAACAGAAAAAAAGACACATTGCCGGTACTTTGGTCAAACACTGACAGCATTATTTCAGCGGCTGCAGCGCGGTGTAAAAGCCTTAAGTAGAGCATCGCTGGTGAACGGGCGCTCTGGCTCCGCTGCACTCTGCTGCATAGTGTCTCCTCTGCTGGGATGGGTTCTGTCTCACTGGCCAGCCCTCCGTGGAGAAAGGACCTGTTTATTTTTAGTTGGACTGGAAACCTACTTCAGCTTTGGTGCATTGGAGTGCTGGGCACAGGCACAGGGTTTTAGACAGAAAAGCGGCGTGGCAATGCAAAGAAAATTCCACGGGCATTTTTAATTCATGGCCAACTGTGCGCGCGAGAGAGCGGGTCCCAGCACCCTCCTCGGGCTACTTCAGGGTTTTTATGAGTATAAATATATAATGGCTCTCTGCTCTCAGCGGGTCACATGTACTGGAAGAGATCTGGGCCTTCTTCAATCACTCTGACATGCTTTTGTCTTCAGCTCTGACTGAAAAACATTAAAAATTGACTGAAAGTCAAATGAGACACTTCAGTTACATTTGTCATGATTTTTTTAACATCGACTCCTCAGAAGAAAGTGCCCTACTTGACATCAGTTCTCACATTTTGGGGATTAAAATTGTATATTTCTTTCCAGTTCTTGAAAGTCCCTGATGATCTCTCCTTGAACACTTCTTTTGACCTCAAACTCATTACCAAATGTCCATATTTCACCATCTCTGACATTGTAATCCATTTGTTCAATAGAAACTTTTTTTAACCTGTACACGTTTTTGCTTCCTCAATAACACACCTAAATAATACGTTCCTCTTGTCTTCTCTGTGCATGCAGTCTGTGAGCCCATCATCCTGCGGTACCTGGAGTGGAGCAATGCCGAGTCCATCGTGGCAGTGGTGTTCTCCTGCTGTGGCATCTTAATTACCAGTTTTGTCACCTTCATCTTCGTCCTTTACAAGGACACGCCCGTGGTGAAGTCCTCGAGCCGCGAGCTGTGCTACATCATCCTGGCCGGGATCTTCCTGGGCTACATCTGCCCCTTCACCCTCATCGCCCGGCCCACCGTGGCCTCCTGCTACCTGCAGCGCCTCCTGGTGGGCCTCTCCTCCTCCATGTGCTACTCGGCCCTGGTGACCAAGACCAACCGCATTGCCCGCATCCTGGCCGGCAGCAAGAAGAAGATCTGCACGCGCAAGCCGCGCTTCATGAGCATGGGCGCTCAGGTGGTCATCGCCTCCATTCTCATCAGCGTCCAGCTCACCCTGGAGGTCACGCTCATCATCATGGAGCCCCCCTCCCCCATCAAGTTCTACCCCAGCAACCGTGAGGTGTTCATCATCTGCAACACCTCCAACGTGGGCATGGTGGCACCGCTGGGCTACAACGGCCTGCTCATCCTCAGCTGCACCTACTACGCCTTCAAGACGCGCAACGTGCCGGCCAACTTCAACGAGGCCAAGTACATCGCCTTCACCATGTACACCACCTGCATCATCTGGCTGGCCTTCGTGCCCATCTACTTCGGCTCCAACTACAAGATCATCACCACCTCCTTCTCCGTCAGCCTCAGCGTCACCGTAGCGCTGGGCTGCATGTTCAGTCCCAAGATGTACATCATCCTTGCAAAGCCTGAGCGGAACGTCCGCAGCGCGTTCACCACGTCGGACGTGGTGCGCATGCACGTTGGCGACGGCAAGATAGCCTGCCGCAGCAACAGCCTTATGAACATGTTCAAGAGGAAGAAGGATGGCGCCGGAAATGCCAAGTAAGTCCGCCACTTTCTGAGCTCCCTAACCAGCCAGCCGGTGAGCCAAAGTAGCAGACAGATCACCTCTCTGTTGCTCACCGGTGAGCCAAAGTAGCAGACACATCACCTATCTGTTGCTCACCCGTTTGCTGCTGATCCTCTGGGAAGAGGTGGGAAGCTCCGATTAATGCAGGCTGTGCTCCAGACAAGGGTCAGGCCTCTTAAGGTCAGGCCTCAATTAAAGTCTCCCGCAGACATCTTTCATTGGCTGGGTTGAATGCAATTAAAGCCCACATGTCCCAGGAGGACTGCAGCAACAGGGTTCAGGCTGAGCTGAGTTTGAGTTATGGAGGTTTTCCATCATTAATTAAAAGTAAGCTTGATGGAGTAAAAAGCTTAAAATTGGATCAGGTTACCGTGAATTATTTACTTGACATAGTAAACAGCTAACTTCAAAATAAAATTCATAATATATTTATAATATCAGGTTTGTCACCCTCTGTGTTGTGTGTTTATATACATATACTGTGGCTTGGTAAGGTATTCAACCCCTCTGAGAGTCATCATCTTCTGGTTTACAAATGATACTTTTCCCAATCAGTCTTTTCTTTGTAGACACTTACGCTGTAGTATATTTCTAAAGGGTAAGTACGTTATTTTTCTGCTAAAATAAATAAATGAATTCAAAACTGAAATATACTCATTTTGCATAAGTATTCAACGCCTATACATTGACATTTGGAAGATAACCCTTTGACTGCAACAACAGCCTTACGTTTTTTGAGGTGAGACAGTTACAGCTTTGCACATCATTCTGTAGTGTTTTTCTATATTCTTCTAGGTTGATCTCTAGGAATCCCACTCCCAAGCCTTAGTTTTACAACAGACTGCAACAGGTTCTCTTATGAAAATGGAATTGTGTAGAATTTCCAATAATTCTCCCTTAAATTCTACAACGTTTCCCTGTTCCCACAGATGAGTAATATCCCCACAGCAAGATGTTGCCACTGCCATATTTCATGACAGAGATGGTGTTTCTTGGAGGGGGCATTGGCAGTGTTAAATGTACGCCACATGTAGCACTTTTAGGATTGGCCAAAAGGTGCTCCTTTGGTCTCATATTAACCTAAAAACCCTTTCCCATATCTTAAGCAACATCTATACATGCTTAATGTGAATCTTCTAAAACTGAACTCTGTACATTTTGGGCTGATGGTTGGACTGTGGTGTCCTCCCTCCCAAGTTAATATCTTCCTCAGATGCTTGGTTTGGCAGACAGCCTTTTCCCAGTGTCTTTCCCTGACTTAAGCATTTGAATCACCTTGTCTCTTTAGTCTAAATGTCATCGTTCATTTCGTTATTTCATAACCTGGCTGATGACCCTGAGCCGACTATAGTGTAGTAGACTACACCTGCTCAGAAGCAGCACCTAATTATGATAAACTGGTCAAATAAACCATGCGTCTATATTATTGGGGAATAATTTATCATCTGCCTTAATCTGAAACTCCAATGCACCGGGGTTTGAATACTTATGCACGTACTAACTACTACTTAATTCATTTATTTTGAATGTTAGCCGACACATAACTTAAACTGCCTTTGGAAATATACTAGAGCATAAATAATCCTCAATAATAATACTTACTGGGAAAATATGTGCAAGTATCTTTTTTAATTGTGAAAATGGTGATAACTTTCAGGGGGGTGGGGTGGCGGTATACGTTTGCAATGCACTGTACATGTATCTGTTGTATATATCATAAAATACATGTATATTGTATGAATTATGTTATATCTTATAGAACTCATAATTATAGTAAAGAGTATTACTCTTTATATTAGTTTTGGACAGCAATCAAGAAAAGTAAAATGTTTTTTACATGAACCAGAAATGTTTCATGTCTTCACTTTTCTGGATTCCTGTGAAATAACAGCTGTCTTTATTCTGTTCATAGTTCTAATGGAAAGTCTGTATCATGGTCTGAACCAGGTTCAAGACATCCTCCGAAAGGAGAGCACATGTGGCACAGACTATCAGTTCATGTGCGGAGGCAGGAGACCAGCTCCAATCAGACAGCAGTCATCAAACCCTTAACTAATACCTGCCAAAACACTGGACTGGACTTCTCAGACCTCAGCACCAAGACTCTGTACAACGTGGCTGAGGAGGAAGAGGGTGAGCCACTCCGATACAACCCCCCTCCACCCAGCCCCCCCTTGACAGCCCACATCCAGCCGTCGCCCCGGCAACTGCCTCTCAAGCTGGTGGGCGGAGGGGGGGCAGACCTGGATCAGTTCTATGCCCCTGAGCTGCCTCCGAGAAGCCCCCTCCCCCAGTACCTCACCGCCCACTCCCCGCTGGAGGGGTCGACCCGCTTCTTCCCCAGCCCCAACAGGAGCGACATGATCAGCCTGCCCGGCAACGGAGGCCGGCCAGTCTACCACCAGTCCCCACACCTCATCCAGTCCCAACCGGCCTTGCCCCTACACATGGGCGACTACAGCGAGCCGAGCTCCCCTCTGGAGGACGAGGAGGGCGAGGGGGAGGAGGAACGCTTTGGCCTCCTGCATGGCTACATGTACAACAATGCCCAGATCCACGACGAAGAGGAGCTGGTCAACATCAAGATGGCAATGGAGGACTCACTGGCACTCATGCCGCCCTCCCCTTTCCGAGACTCGGTGGGTTCTGGGAGCCCTGTGCCCAGCTCTCCGGTCTCCGAGTCGGTGTTGTGCACTCCTCCGAGTCTAACCTACGCGTCTGTCATCTTAAGAGACTATAAACAGAGCTCCTCTACGCTGTGAACGTGGTGAAAACCCCCATGTGTTCAGTGCAATGCATCATCTCATTCACCTCAGCTCAACACGTTTGGAGGAAATACTTACCCTCATGATCCGAACAAGTTGGTGTTTACAGGAACCTTTTGAACTTTGAATCACAAGATCAGACATTCAATCCCAGTGAACAATCCTCACTACACCAATCTTTTGTTTCTTCAGTTAATCCCTGTTTCCCAAGTCACACCATGTCACAGCATGCTAAGCCACAGTTTTCAAGCTATTATGATACATATAATTGTTTATTAATTCTTATGGAAACATGCACAGACATGCACTCGACACAAACACATGCATAAGCACACAGGCATGAACATACACTTGCACAGAGGGGCATTCACGCACATACACACACACACACACACACACACATACACACACACACGCACACACGCACACACGCACACACACACACACACACACACACAAGATTCATAAATACATACATATGCACACATTTCAGTGTGACAGTTCCATTTAGCGTTCAGTTGTGAAAGTATTTCTAGTAGTTGAGAGTGAGACTAAATCCAAAGGTTACGAAGCCTTTTCAGGTCAGAGTATCAGTAGCAGTTACGGTGTGTTCATGTGATGGAAGACTTGGTTTGACAGCGTCTCTGCCAGGTTATGCTATGTATGAATGTCTACTGTCAATTATATTAAAGGACTAAGAAGGAACCTTCCAGAAACCAAACGTGTGAGTTAGATAAGACGTTACAGATAGGGATTATATTAGTTGCACATATTCAGACACAACCGTTTTGACTTTTTATGGTCATAAAATATAAATTATTTCTTAGACATGCTATCCTCTTTTTGACAAACATGATGGCTTTTTTTATGAAAAGGACAGTTAATTCCAGTGATAATGTTTCATATGTAAATGGAGAGACGCGCTATATAAAGAATACTCATCTGTTTTATTTGAATGTGTTTATCACACTCAATGCAATAATGCAGTTCAGTTTCAACAAAATAAAGAAATTAAACAGTAGATATTTTATGTAAACTACTTATGAAATGAACACCATTCTGTGTTTAAAGTATAGCATCATATTCTTCTGAAACAATGGCAACTGTACATGTGGTAGCAAATTGGGGTATACTGTACATATATATAGAAAGAGAATATAGCATACATGCCATTTAAATAAAACATTACAGACATGGCAAGCTAGAGATAATGTTAAAGTGCCAACCTAACTACTGTCTATGTCATTGTAATATTAATTTGCCTAATTTATTTTCTAACATTTGTAATATTATGATACATATGAGATTACAATTTGTCCATAATTGTATGTTTTTAATGAGATTTCTGAATATTTTAAGATAATAATAATAATAATAATACTGAATACTGACTTGTCATAAAATATTTATTGAATGTATAGGCTTGTGTTGGGGTAACGTTTAGGGTATCAATTAAGTTGTGGTAGTGTGAAATGTTTTAAGTTTTCTATTCAGTAAAAAATACTTTTGGTATTTGCATACATTAGGCCTAGTACCTGTTTTCTGAGTCAGTATATTAGTTGTGAAGATGATATATTTAAACGTAATCAATGCTATGATGATTTTGTAAAATAAATTGTTGTGTAGCTATCAAATATAGACTCAGTAATAATGCCATGTGTTGTTCAAAACAAGGATATTTGTATCATTTCAAGAACATCACCAACATTGCCATAGCTACGATTACAGTGTTTTGTCAAAGTAAATGATATTAAATATTTTTTGTACGATTGTGTCCTCAGCTGTTCTTATCACATGCAGTGATCTAATTATGGAATTGGGGATTGTAATCACGTAACCCAGTCTGTTAAATCTTAATATATTTTATTGATTACCTCGAAGGTGCGGAGAAGATAGCCTTGTCCTTTTCTGAGTTATGCGTCCTTTCAGAAATCTCATAGGACCCCAGGTCTCCAAAGAATCAATGGAGTGAAAGTTTAATGGCTTGTTTGGAATATGAAATCAATACCAAGAGTTACAAATCAACTCTTATTTTGGTACAGAAGTTGCGTTTAGCCCTTATGGTATAGTGCGTAAGTCAATCTTCACAATGCGATTGTACAAATGTGTTTCTATCTGATCGTTCTTGGTGGGCTGCATTGGGGTGCACACATGTTTGGCTCCATCGTGTTTCCAGTGCTCTCCTGTGAAAGCTGCCTCTTGGCGTAAGACAAAAGGTTGCCCAGAGCTGGCCCGAAGCTAAGTCTGCAGGGTTAAGGGGCGCGGGTAAAGCCGGGGTCAGCTTGCGAGCGCACGATGACAAGAAGCCTTTGCTTTTTAAAATGCGTTGTCTGAAAGCATCTGCTGAACGAGAGAATGTGAATGTCGATGGGGTGTGACAACACAGCAGTTGGCAGCCTAGAGTGCTGAGGCTGAACACGTAAAAAAGCTCTGAACAACTCGGCTAAATTTCCCATATGACTACATACACATAATCAAGCAGAGCTTAGTCGACTTTAACCAAACCAATTTAAGCACCGCGTTAAGTGGTAATTGCCATCTGTAATTGTAGTCACGGAGCAATGTGGCATGTAGTGAAGCCCCTTACATACGTTGCAGTAATCTTTGTGGTGCCAGTTATTAAACCCGGGAAAGACACATGCAGACATCTTTCATCACCGCGCTATTACAGCACTGGAGGCCTGGTGTTGATGTGATGCATGAGGTAGAAAATAAAATGTGACAGCGTTTGTAATGATCTCTCGTATGTGTGAAAGCAGGGTGGCTCAGCTGCATTTATATAAATGCCAGTGTCCTGATAACATTCATTGTGACTAACAAGAATGCTCTGGTACTGGTATTAGGGGATGTTAAGGGTTGCTTCCAAAAGTATGCAGTCTTTGTTCTCCAGTTCTAGTATTTAAGCATTAATACAGGCGTTTCAAAGTCATGCATCCCAGGAGAGAAACATAAATGTCTTTTTGAAAGATGGCAAGAACAATACATTAGCAAATATGTTATCTCTCATGGTCAGAGGTAATTAGATTAGATTGGATTAGATTCAACTGTATTGTCATTGCACAGAGTACAAGTACTGAGACAACGAAATGCAGTTTAGCATCTAACCAGAAGTGCAAATTAGCAAAAAAGTGCAGAGTATGTGCATATGTAAAGTGGAGTAAGTGAATAAATAAATATATATGTACAGTAAGAAATAGATATGTAAAATGAACAGAATTGGGACTAGCAGCAGTTGAGGTAAGAAGTGTAGATATGATAACTATATAAAAAGTGCAGGTGTAAGTATTAGTGGTGGTAATAAGTGAAATGAAATGAAGTGAATCAGTAATAAGTAATAAGTAATAAGTCTACAAATGATGCCATGTAATGCAGATATGTTAAGAAATGCCATTTTGTCACAGTTAACCTGGTGTCAATGTATTTGATGCATTTTTAACGTAGCATGTCCTTGACCTGGTGTTACTGATACCTTTTTTTGCTGGGGAGGCTTTGGTCTCCTGCTGGGTCTGTCACCCTGCTTCACTAAGCTGGCAAATCTGTTTCACTGGAGATATGAGAGATTGCAGACTTTGTACATTTTGTGGGGACCGGAGTTAACCCAGGTTGGTGTGATGGTGTTAGTGGAGTTAGCACGCTGTGTCCAGCACATTCTTTCCACTGTCACCTCTCCTCTCTCTTGGACAGTTTCCATGGAAACCCACCCACTGTTTTTCTCCTGTCTCAGAAAGTGTTGTAAGAAAGCTTGTTTGGTCTTTTTGATTAGGATTCTCCTTGCCAATTAGCTCCAGCACTGAACTGTGGAAAGGAGAAGTTTTCGTGTGTGTGTGTGTGTGTGTGTGTGTGTGTGTGTGAGTGTTTGGCCGTCTCTGATGGAAGACAGACACAGTATGTCGTGTGGTTGTGGGTCTGTTTCAGTTATGTCTGTCTCATAGATT
Source organism: Clupea harengus (assembly GCF_900700415.2). Lineage (NCBI taxonomy): Eukaryota > Metazoa > Chordata > Actinopteri > Clupeiformes > Clupeidae > Clupea > Clupea harengus. Next base: position 25,142,757 of record NC_045165.1, read on the forward strand.
TAATTGAGCTCATACAATCTGTGGTGATTCTAGAAGTTTCTAGTGGGATCTCTAGAAAGGATAAGCTCTGGGGGCTGGAATGTGTGATGAAGACTAATGGTCCCATTCCAGCGAGCGGTGCGCGAGGAGATGGCATTACTGGGGAAGACATATGCACATACACGGGCCGAGTGGCCCGGCTCCCGGAGTGTGATTGGTTGTGAAGGCCTGTGGTAAACGCCATGATTACTTAATGCGAGGGGCGTGTGTGACTGTGACTCCTGCTTAAGTGTCTTCATGCGCGGTCTCTCGGATCCTGAAATATACATGCATCTGAAAAGGTTTTGTTTGAAATACTGTAAGAATATACTGTAAACCCCTGCTAGAGTAGTGACAGACACAGTTTAATTCACATTTGCTTCATCTCATTGCCAAATACAAAGTCAAGAAAAGAAATCAGCGTATTTGTGTTTTGTCAAGGTGAAGGTCAACTCTATTAAGGACAGTGTGCTTCCGTTGTTTCCCCTGACTGCTATACAAACAGACATGGTGAAATTGGGTCTGAGGTGGAGAAAAGAACAAGAAAGGCAGAGTGGAGAGTGGCCAGTGGCAGCTCCGTCACTGCTGTGGGGGGAAACAGCTTCATCCTGTCCATGACAGGACAAGGCTTTTTACAGGCAGAGACTGTCCCTGCTGGCAGCGCCTTTGTGTGGGGGGAGAGAGTAGAGAGACTGGGGGGGGGGGATTGGGGTTTGTCTCTGAGTCGTGACACATCATTAACTCTTCATGTGCTGCGCCCGGCATTGCCAGCACCCACATTACCCCCGTATGTGATACCTTCCCCGCTGTGAGACCACAACAAGAGCCCAAACATCAAGGGAACTGCTTCTGGTGCAAAGCCACTGGCTTCACCCACACACCGCTATCCTCATAAATAACACTGGAGACAGTGGAATATGATAATCATAATGATAACGTCTTACATAACTGACAGTATTTCATTACATAATCAGATGATTATGACCCAGCAGGGTTGTTGTTTTTTTTTGGCATTTTGTGAAGCGAAAAGTTTCATCGCTAGGCCTGGTATTCCAGCGCGTCCTTCAGCGAGGCACTGAGGGACGACTTTCTCACACTCAGGACACGGTCAAGACACGGTCAGATGTTCCCTTTAATTACTCAGGTGACCATAACAGTGCTGTGCCTATAGGGAAGCCTGGAGGATATTGATTGCGATGCAGGCATCCCTGAGGGTCACTGCTGACCCCGCTACTGAGGGTTGGACGTGTGACGCTAACAGGAAATGACAGCTTGGTGGAACAACAGTCCCGTCCAAACAAAGGACAGTTTCCCCCTACGACTGCATGCCTTCACAGCCTGTGATTACAGGAAAAAACACCCTCAAAATGTGGTTTACTCATGCTATTTACAATACTAAGACCCTTTCCTCAGCCTTAGGATGTTTTATTGTACAGTATTGTCTACTCTACAGCATATAATTTTCTAGTTTTCGGAAGATAACAAAGCAGAAATATTCCTCCATTCATTATTTAGCAATGAAATTTCCCACCTCAGTTGGGAACGCTCAGTTGAGAAACAAAAAGGGACATTTTCATGAATGACAATGAAACGCAACACATTGACATTAAAGGGGGTGAGAGTGAGAGTGAGAGAGAGAGAGAGAGAGAGAGAGAAAGAGAAAGAGAAAGAGAGAGAGAGCAGCGGGCAGGAAGAGAGAAGAACTTGAGTGAAAATAAGTGGAGGACGTGATGGGGTTGTCCTGCCTGCCACAGTCTAGGCTGTTTCGCCTCTACCTCATCGTCACCCCCCCCCCCCCCCTTATGTCTGCGTCTGCCTTTGTGTTGACAGCGCACACCTTGCAGGCATGGAAGACAATAGCATGGAATATTCATGGCCTCTCAAACGAAACGGCTCATCCCCTCCACACTCCTCCCTCTCTCCGCTCGTCAAGAAAGAGGGATGACAGAGTGCTTTTATCTTAGGCAAGTTCTCTCTCTCTCTCTACCCCCTCTCCCCACCATCCCCCATCCTCCCGTTCTTTTTTTCTCTCTCTCCTTCGTGTCGATTGCAGAGAGTGCTTTGACAGTTCAGAGGCGCAATGGCCGCTCGGAGTTCATAAATGAATCACACTTCGGGGTGCTGGCTTTGAGGGGGGAGAGGAGAAGAGGAGGGGGAGGAGGTGGTGTATGGGAACACGGTTAAGCCGTAAGGGTGTGGAACTGATGCTTTATATTAGCTGGCGTGCTTTTATCTGAGGAAGAGACTGCCGAACCAGAGCCAGACCGCTCCGTTACTCAGCCTTTTAACCGTTTCATGCACTCATTCTGAGTCGCAGGGCATTGATGGAGATGCTGGAGTCTGTGAGCTGGCCTGTGTCTGACAGGAAGAGCTGCCAAGTGATGAAAGGGATGAAGCAGAGATTACAGAGGCAAGAGTAGGCGCAATACACAGGAACAGATACAGACAAGAAAAGACAATTAATGACGAATAGTCGTCTGTGTATATTTCACCCATTTTTGTCTGCCACTGTCATATTATTAAATCATAATAAAAATATAAGACAAATGATTTGATTACTGTTATTTCAACCTTTTAAAATGCATCATAAGAGATGCTAAAATGCACCTGCTTATTGAATTTGTGTGTGAAAGGCAGGAGGCACTTGCCTGGGCAACTGTATGAAAATCAGTCTGCATAAATATGTATTGTAATGTTCTCCTGATGGCCCCTGTAGGGTGGGTTAATGTGCAGTCATGTGACTGAGAGACGCTGGGTCTTAAGTGAAATGTTTTACCTCACATCATCGTCCTGGCAACCGCTGTGTCCTGGCCAAGCAGGGTTTCTAATAAACACCTCACTGATGATTACCTCGATGTACGCAAATACACAGCATGTGTCCCCCCCCCCCCACACACACACACATGCACACACATGCACTCTCGCACACACACACACACACACACACACACACATGCACCCACTCACACGCACACACACACAGACATACATGAACACACACACACATATACAAAACCTCAGAGGGAGTGTACCCCCCGCTCACCCTAATCCCCAAAACAGCTTCCAGACTAATAAACAAAGCAGCGTGGCAGGAAGCGCACTGTGAGGAGAGCTGACACACTTACAACGAACACACTCCTACCCCACACCCCTCATACCACTTTCTTCCCTGACTCCCACCCCACCCACCCCACATTCACTCCCTGACAACAGAGGCATCATCTTCTCTCCCTTCTCTCTATTCTGCTGCTCTCGCTCTTTCTCATTGAACTTCCTCCCGTGTGGGCCAGCCTGACATTGTCTGCTGTGGGCTTTGCCTTTGTCAGACAGTGTTAGCTACGAGCAGACAGAGAGAAGAGAGCAAAGTGAACATCTCCTTCTGAGCGTGTGCAGTCACCAGTCTGTCACAGCGGAGCCCATGGCAGCCAATCATGAATATGCCATCGGGGCTCGGTAGCGGCTCGATGCAGCTAGTGGCTGCATTAGCCTAATACATGCAGGAGCCACTGAGCATTTGCTAATATGATCTCGGCAAGTTGAGCAGTGGCTAATCTGAAAAGTTTTTCCCTCCAAGTTTGTGAGCGGAAGTCATTTGCATCGGTGTCGTGCCGTCTGGGAATATTAATGGGAGATTTTTGGTTTAAGAGGAGCAGGTGAATGCTCACATGATGCTCAGGTGAATCCTCACTGTCACAGTGAATTTGTCTGGGGGGAGGATTAATTTGTGAGAAAGAGCACACAACATAGAACTAATTAATTATCAATCTTACATTTCTCTGTCTTAAGGACACATTGACGTTCAGTGAAAGGCATGTCAATTTAAAGTGAGTAGGTGACGGGGGCTGTGTCATTTTTTCATATGACCTTGAGAGGCATATAAAGGAGCACACAAACACACATACACACACTCTTCCACAATTCCTTGATGTCTGAAAGACCTAAACAGGCAGGACATAGATCTTTCCAGAAGAGCACGAGGCATCATGTATTCCTCTCAGAAAGAAATCTTTTCGGGACAAGTAAAGGCATCGTTTCCACCAAGCCCGCTGTGAGACCAACAGGAAGCTGTTTATGCCGCAGACTCTGTGTAATAGCACTCGGCTTGACCCAGTTTTGGGGATGCTTTCTGAAGGAAGCGTTTGGAGTTGCACCAAGATCTCTGGTCCCCCAGAGGTCTGTGCCATATTGAACACTGAAGCCTTGGAATCGTTTATCAGCAGGGGTGGAGCTCACAATCCTCGACTTCCTGCCCTAGGGCAGGGCAGAACATTAGAAAACCTGGGGTACTTGGAACTGGGTAACGTCTCATCCCCGGTCGTCGCTTATGTTGGGCTCAATCTGCACACTGGCTGGAGAGCTCAAGCCTGGTGTTGCAATGTTGTTTACACAATTGTTTACTGTTTATTCATTCTAAACTGGGAAGTTTCTCCATAGAAATGTGTTTGTGTTGGGGGCATTGCACATGGGCTTACACCAAAATTACACAGAATGCAATTATGAATTAAATTGCTTCGTTTCGGCTCATTGAGAATTCGATTCACAGTACAGGAGAAACAGCAATAATCTTTTCCACTGAAAAAAAGGTTTCAACAAATGACAAAATGGATCCCATTGCAGCTTCTGTTCTTAAGCCTTTTTATCATCAAATAAACCACTCCTCAAGACCAACTGATTGCTAACAATTCTCAGCCGAGGGGTTCCAGACAACACCTCCATGAAAACAAACTCTTGAGATTCAGAATAACAGCAGCAGCTGTGCAGAGCCCTGCGATCCACTCTAAAGCCTACCACCGTATGCCAGCCACCACACCATTCTTCCACACAGAAGAAGAGGATCTCATCATTTCAGCTCAGCATGCCGAGCTTATGCTGTTCTCTCTCAGGGGGCCTCACACCCTGCTATCAGCCATCTGCCTCTTGCCGTAGACAGGTGTGGACAGCCAGCCCAGCACCGCCTCGGGACTCGGGGCAGACAGGAGTGTCCAGCACCTGAATGGGCTTGTTCTGACACGCTCCCTGCACCTAGAAATCATTCATCTGCTAAATAAAACGGATGCTAATAAATTATGCTAATAACAGCTATGCTAGTAGCAATATTAAAAGCATCCAAATACTAAGGGGGTCATAGAAATAAGACTAGTTTCTGTAACAGAATTCTAAATTCTTGTCACTTCTTGTATTGAGGGGAGGCAACTGCTTCTAGAGAGATGCAGTGATGGAGCAATGTGATGAAAGATCCACAAAGAATATGGGGAGAATTCACAGAAAGGGTGTCAGAGAGGATGGGGACGTGCCTTCACTCACACAGAGAGAGGAGAGGTGTGTCTTTACAGACACAGAAAAGGAGGAGCTATACACTTATTGACGAAGGGGTAGAGATACATGCATACACACACTCACACACAAGCACACACACACACACACACGCTCTCTCTCTCTCTCACACACACACACACACACAGAGAGAAAGAGAGAGGGACACATACTCAGAATAAGGGCATGCTCACAGACATTCATACACTCATGCAGGTTGTGGGGCCTGTGAAAAGACCAAAGACATCAGTAAAAAAACAGAGAGAAAGAGGATGTTCCCATACAGCCCAGAAGAAGAGGGTCTGCTCATCAAAGAGAGAACCTGGAGTGCTTTCACACAGTTCCTCAACATGAATGATGATGACTCATATGGTCTATGACTCAGCTTCGCTATGTTTGAGGAGACACAAAGTAGTTCTTAATTGCTGTCCATGCAATAATAATGAATTGGAAAACAGTTATTAGCTATTTGTTTAGAAATACCAAATTTGTATCTCTAATCGGGATCCATGCACACCAATATGCTTCAAAGATATCCCCTTCAATCTAATTAGAATGGAATTATAAATAAGACGAATCGCTGCATATTTTTTAGAAATTCAACCAGATATTTACCCTTGTGTCACCTTGTGGTTCCATTTTTTTGTAACCCCCGGAAAGATCTCAAAACAAAGGAGTGCTTGGAGGAATATCCTACCAAGCGTAGTGCTAATTTAGCTTAAAGTTGTCCAAACCAGACATGAACTCAAAGGTCTGATCCCAGCATGGCACCAGGCAGAGCTTGAAGCTTCCCCCTTGCTGCCAAATTGAGTGCTGTCTGAGGGAACACAGCAGATATTCTTCCTGAAACATGAAACATTTCTTTAAAATGGAGAAAGCTTCATCACTTTTCACATGCGAGAAAGTTGTAGTTCCAGTGCTGTGTTTTCAATGACAAAAGAAACCCCTTTTCAATAACAGAAAACCTGTTAAGGAGCCGCTGAATGAAATGTGTGATTGCCCACTGTGCTTTCTGTAGGGATACAGTTTCTGGCTCTGTATCATGGTTTGCCAAGCAAGTGTGCCAGCGCACGCACTCACAGTAAAACATTGAGCTTTCTTGGGGAATAAACCCTTATCCGTAAAGGACCAGATTTATTTTGACACAGCTACTTCTTAAAAACAGCTTACTGTACACAGAGCATATACATTTTTTTCCAGAGAGGAGTATCTGTGGAGAAACAAACCCCTTTGCCATGATGTTGTCAGAGACTTGCTCCATCCCTGGAAGCACAGGAACAGATAGCACAACACACTCTCATTCTGCATTTCAATCATTTCTGGGTAAATAGTTCTTTTTTGGGATGTTTTTATTTGTTTAAGTGGAGGCTTGTGGCTTTATTGTGCTGACGTGGTGTATATCCGCGACGGGATATTTTTGTCCACCCATCTGTTCTGTGCTGTCCTGTATAGTCTTACTTTGCAGTGTCCTTGCTGTGCGTCTGGGGATGTGTTCTACATACCGCTTATGCCATCCTACATGCCAAAGCGGTTCGTTTACAAATCCTCAGCCCCTAGGTGTTGCACTTATGACTCACGGCCAATCACGCTTCTTCATAATTGGGGAAATTATGATCCGGCAAAGTATAATTTTGTATCGTTAGAACAGAGGCTTTGAGAGGCACAGATAAGTGTACTACTGTCATCTCAGGGCTGGACTCATAAACATTCATATTTGTGGTGCATCTGTAGTCCAAGCAGCAAGAAGAGCACTGCTGCATGTCCCGTCTAAATGGAATGTGTGCGGTCTGCAAGAACTAAACTGATGGAGGAAAGCTTGGCTGCTATATATGGGTCCTTGCCCTGGATAAAAGCAGGTCTAGGTTGGATTGCGGGCAGTGCTCAGCGTAACCAGGGCTTGAGAGAGAGAGAGAGCGAGAGAGAGAGAGAGAGCGAGAGAGAGAGAGAGAGAGAGAGAGAGAGAGGGGAAATTGCCACCCGAGAATGGTGAAGTTTCACCATCAATCCCCCTTTTTCCCAATAGGAGTTGCTGCCAAAAGTCATCACATTCAGTACATGAACCATTAAGACCATCATTAGTTGAATCTGCCCTATCTGACACCCTTGAAAATCTCTGTAAAGATGCTGTGGTGTCATATTTATGTTCTCATATTCATGTAAATTAAATATCTGTAAGTTAGATGTTATTCATAAATTGGGTATCTACGAGGGACTGTCAACCAAAATGACAATCATATGAACATGGCATTGTGCTCTTACTACGGTTCATACAGAGTGTACTGTATGTTCACATGTTAAAGTGCCAACCATACAGCATGTAGCACATAGATAAATCATAGAGCTGATTTCAGAAAGGAGGCAGAGGGAAGCTGTTTGTGAAGCAATACTGCCATCTAGACACAGGCCAGCTTTTGACTAGTGGGACAGACACACAACAGCCGCCACCATTTAACAGGATGACAGGGTATATAGACAGATAACCATTCTACTGGACTTAATCAGATTTTTATTTCATCTACGGAGATTTATTGTGAATGTGAAGTTTACTGCAATATAGTACAATTCCAGGAACAAGTCTGTCTTTCATACATGCCATATAATCTGATATAAAATATCCTTTTTGAGCATCTCACACAAGGCAACAGCCAGTTGGCAAGATGGTCTGTCACAGTGTGTAAAAATGGCCTCAGATGTCGTCAGGATGCCGTCACCAAGTCTGTAGTGTTGTTACTATGTGAAAAAAGACCGAAATAGAGGCGCTGATGAGCAACGTGAAGCCCTGCTAACTCGGAGGCCGGACTCTGCAGGCTGCCCGGCGAGCTGTGAGCTCCTCTCTCTGCCGTGGCCGGCAGGAGCAGGGTTACATATGGCACAGAGTGGCCCGGGCACGAGTGCTGTGCCAACCTTCATCCGGGTCCAGCGAGACGCGTGGTGCCGGCTCCGTGTGTGTTTGTGCGAGCAGATGGCGTAGGTGGAGAGAGACAGGCGGAAGGGAGGGGAGGAGTGGCTCTACAGCAGCACAAGGGGTGGGGGGGGGATTGTGTGTGTGGGTGTGTGTGTGTGTGTGTGTGTGTGTGTGTGTGTGTGGTGGGCTGTGTCTGTTGGAGGGGAGAAAGAAGTGAGGAGGTGGGTTAGAGGTGGGGGGGGGGGGAGCAGTGAGTGGAGGGAAGAAGAGTCCTCAGATCAAGAGCGAAGCCTTTAATCAGTTGCTGCTCAGCTCCCTGCCTCTCAATGAAGCCGCTGCTTTGGCAAGGTCTCCTCGCTGAATGACTTCTGTTGGAGGCAGCCGCCCAACAACCTTCTAATTCATGCACTGCCATCTAGTGGCATCTGGAAAATAAACTGGAAGCTCAGAGCTATACACACATTTGACAGCAACTCTAAAGATGACCTTTACACTTTTTTGCTGAATGTCTGCCACTCCATTGCTGGGATCACCATATACTTCATATACAATATACAATGTGTGTAACAAAGGGAAACCAAGACTTTACTGGTTTAACTAAAACTGTAGCAAATTAATCATTACGTAGCTGTACATAGGATGTGTTCTATATTTACTTGAAAGAAAATATTTAAATGTTCTGTGTAATCCTTCCATGAACAGAACTGTGATGCATTAGTGGACAGAACCACCTCTCTGATGCAGAGAAAGATGTTTTCAGAGCAAACATAACACAACCTCTGCAACTTCTGTGGCCCCTGTTAGCAAGTGAACAGATTGAGGAACCCCATACAGATCTTCCACCCAGTGAATAGAAACAGAAAAGTGGTCTGATTCCATTGTTGCCATGTGTAATGTAATGCTGGAGCAAAACACTTAACACTGTGAGTCAAAGGGGGTAAAAGTAGAGAGGGTGTCATCTTTCATTCCATGTCACTCCATGTTTCTGTTTGTGTGTGTGTGTGTGTGTGTGTGTGTGTGTGTGTGTATGTCTGAGTGAGATAAAGCAACAAAAGTAGGTGTGTTGACTACGACCCACTTACACATTAGAATTAGTCCCTTGATGCTCCACTAGAAAGACCAGCCGATCCACTGGGAATTAACCCATTGTCTCTCTGAAGGGTTGGGCTCTCTTCCTGAAAGCAAGACAGATGGGAATATCCAGTGTTCTAAAATTATGTAATGACCTCAATAGTTGCACCATAATATAAATGAAATGCACATGCAAAGCTATTCACATGTAAAACATAAACTAAATGGGGGCACCTTACATGAAAAAATGTAGGCCCCTGTTCAGTGTTATAATTATGTCTAAATACGTAAACACTTACGTTTTTGTTTCTTAGTGCCGCTATAGAAAGTGTGGCATTGCATGAATAATCAAGTAATAAATAAGGGATAAAGTTGTCCAATTATGGCTAATCCCAAAACTGTTTGCAGAACAGGAGCTCTAGCGCCCCTATCTTACATCCGGGTGCCGCTTCGGCAACAGACTCCGGCTGGCTGCAGCTCTGCGTTTCCGTGTTGGTTGTGGGAAGAGAGGGGGTCACAGACAGGGGGTGAGATTGACTAAATCTGTTTGGATTACGTCGTCAATACCACCTTTCCTATGGATGAGGAGTAGTATCGGATGAAGAACACACCCGTTGTCAAAGAGGGAAACTTGTTTTTGGGCATATTTTGACATGGAGTATGCCGTGACAACACCCCCTGACATGTGAGATTTACAGAGCAATATAGCTCGGTAGAAGACTGTGCAATTGTGTGGCTGTTGCCATCTCGCTTATCCATTTATGGTTGCTCATTTGATCCACTACTTGTGTCGCGATCCTCGTCTGTGCTGGGGGAAAAATGAAGAAGTTTAATATCAGAAAGGTGCTAGATGGTTTGACGGCCGCCTCCTCCTCCTCATCATCATCTCACCCGGGAAACAGGGAAAATGACTCAATTCAGGAGAACCTGCAGTCGGAGCATTTCCAGCTCTGCAAGGTGGGTTCTTATCACACGGGGGGTCGCAGGGGTTGACCGCGAGCAAATGGCACCCCAGCGGCCCGATATTACACTCTGGAGACCGAGTGTACCGATGGATCCTATGCATGCGGTTCGAATAAAATTGATGTACACGTAGCTATCGAGCAAGTGACGTCTCTGCCAAATACATGTATTTCGTTTTGTGTGGATAGTCAGGTTGATCCCAGTCATCAAGAGGTGTGTGAAATATCAGTCATAGAAGAGGCTAATTCTGTGGTTTCTGATGTGTTGCTAAGAATTAGCAAAAAATACACAGCTAGCTACCTACTGTCACAGTATGCCATAGACTTGGCTGGCAAGTCGCGTTGATTAACGTTAGCAAATAGGAAAAGTGACCTGATGGAAATGTTGCGTATTCATTCAGTTGCATTAGCAGACGCTGGGTAATTTAATTGTCAGTGGGTGGAACTTGCAACATTAACGTTAGCTGCTGTATAAAGTATTTTACAGTGAATAGTTATATATTATGGCTCTTAATTTCAGTGCAAAATTAAGTTAGCCAGCCTGGCTAACGTCACTCAGATCAGTTCCTTGCATATGAGCATTGCATCAGAGGGCAGGATGGTGTTAATGCTATTCTGCTAAATAGCTAGCTAACTAGCTAGCAGCAGTGAAATCTTATTAAACCAGCTTCCCAGGCAGACCTGAAGTGACGGGGAGTCCCATTTCCATTTGACTGTGAAGTGACTTGTCATCATACACTCAAAGCTACCTTATGAGCTACAGTACTCTGCTTACATGATAATAGTTGACCGCTGTGAATTGTTTCGTTCCAACAGAGAAGATTTCTCATTTCTACCAGTTGTTCAATGTGTGTAAAAGTGTCATGCTACAGGTTATTACGGGCCCTCTTCCGCAGCCAAGCTAGCTTTCAACACCTTTTTGGTGCACAGCGGATGAGGGCTTGCTATTTCACCGCAAACACGTCAAGACATTCGTGTTGTCTTGCGACAGCCTACGCCAGTGCTTGTAAGGTTCACATAGACAGTCTGTTAAATGTTCCCATAATGATGACAGTCATTTGCAACATAATAATTATCCAGGGACTCACATTATCTAAGTAATTGCAATTGCCAGACGTTCTGTACAACGTCAGAACAAATCAACATCGTCCTCTTTCAGTGTCATCAATCTCAAAAACCAAAGGCTATGCCCCTTTTTGTGAAGGAAAAAATAAATTAAATATCCAGTCATTTAGTCCCAGGCATTAATAGGGTTCTTTACTTCATGATGTGGATAGATGTTTCCTTGACAAGATTATCGAAGAAAACATGAGTTTACAGTGGACATCCTGTCTACGGAACTGTACAGGAGGCTTCTTTATGCATGAAAAGAAACGTTTCCCCTTGGTCATGCTGTCCTGGGTGTTTTCAGATCCTGATCATCCACTATTTACATTCAAGCCAACTTTGGATCTTTATTCTAGAATATTTGAACACTTTTCCTGTTGTGTGAGTGTGTGTTAGTGTCACTGAACTGCCGTATTTTGCCTTGCAGACCGTGCGCCATGGCTTCCCTTATCAACCCTCAGCAATGGCTTTTGACCCTGTGCAGAAAATCCTTGCTATAGGGACTCAGAGTGGAGCTTTGAGGTTGTATCCTTTTCTCAAAAGATAAGTAACAAACTGTCTGTTCGACACATGGTATGCATATTTGCTGTCAATGTTGTCTCCCAAGGTTCAATGTATGCATTGTCATATCCAGCATACAAAAGAATGTGTTGTGGTTGCGTTGAAATGTCTATGCCCCCGTGATGCATTCAGTCACAATGGGCTCTCAGATTCCAGTTTTCTGACACGCAGATGCTTGTGTTACACAGTGGATTTCTCAAAGCAACAATGATGCGACACTGGAGGTTGACAAAGTGATTGATGGTACCACAGCAGCTGACCTCAGGGGACTCCAGAGCTACTTCCTCACTGTTGTTGCCAATATGAAACCAGTCCAAGGCCCCTGTCCCTGATGTGTGTCACATCACTAATACTAGGCGCAGAGTCAGGGGACACAGGCACTGTAGCCTCTCTACGGGTGTCGCCTTTGCTAGTGTCTCAGGGGTAGCCATATTGGGGAACATGTGGGTGGCTGGCCTTTGAGAGGCCCCCCTCTTGGGACCCGCGCCAGGGGATGACTGATGAGAACAGGGTGAAGGGGAAACAACCCCTGATCTGGTGAGAACCTGAACATGCTCTCACCACAGAGTACCACACAGTGTATTGACTTATACATTTTATTGACTTAGTGTGCGCTCGTCCATCAGATCGATGTCACAACAGGAGTGGTAACCGATATATATTGCAAAGGTGTGTGTGTGTGTGTGTGTGTGGTCTTAGCCATGTGCAGATGTAGCAGTTATGCCCCAATATAGTGGTTTTCAGCATACACAGAAGTTGGAGCATCAGTAGCTGCATCAGGTGTGTAGTCGACGGAGACACCTTAATGCCACGCTCACAAATTAGCACCACACTCCCTGTATCTGGCTGGGGAGGGTGGGGGCACTTTAGAGGTGACCGGAGCTGTGGGGGATCTGGGAGGGTGTTGATGAGATGGCCCCTCTGTGCTCAGTGTGGAGGAAGGCATCCAGCTGCCTGTGGAGGGTGAGGGCTCTCGATAACCTTCTGCATGCTGGTGGGACCACTATCAAGCAAGGCTATTGGTCCTTTTATTCACAACAGGACCACTATTGAGCAAGGCTATTGGTCCTTTTATTCACAACAGGCTCTCATTGATTTAGCGTTGGGAAAATGCTGTCACCAATATTGTGTGTTTAGATGTAAGATTGCTTACCCTTTTGTGCCTGTAGTCCCAAGAGTTGGATGTCTTTTGGACGTGTTTGTCATGATGGCATGAAAGAGATGGTTATCATGTTCCTCCACTGGTTTGTCCCCTACTTTTGATCCTTCAGTCAATATTGATTGTTTGGTCGGCTGCTTGTGCACCTTTACGCCTATAAAGGAATTGACAATGTTCATAGGTATTGACAATAAGAAGCCTCCCTGTGCTTCTCACGCTGATTACATCCCAACTCATCTGATCCTTTGGATACTGAGAGAGAATTATGAACCTCCATAGCCGTACTGTGGTGATCATCACAGCAGAGTTTTTCTTTACTTATTTTGGCTAATTTGCAAACTGTTGATGGGTTTCATCCTGAAGCACAGCGGTGACTGCTGCCTTCCTTGTGTCACCTTCGTAAACATATGGGCCTAAACTCATTGAAACCGGTTAATGCAGCTCGGTGGTCACCTGAGGTGGAACCTCCCCAGTCAGGTGTGAATTACTGCACCACAAAGCCTTCGGTTTACCACACCAGGAAGTGCTTCCTCTTTTCTCTGCACAGTCACCCAGCTAGTTCTCGTGTGTCTGTGTGTGTCTGTGTGTGTCTGTGTGTGTCTGTGTGTGTGTCTGTGTGTGTGTCTGTGTGTCTGTGTGTGTCTGTGTCTGTGTGTGTCTACTCTGTGTCTGTGTGTGTCTGTGTGTCTGTGTATCGAGGTCTCATTGTAAAGCTCTCTTCTCTCAGTGCCTCTGCCATGTCAGCTGATGCTATCAGAGGGTTAGTGTGCATGTGACTGCGTCTTTCCTGTCCAGGACATTCCACAGGCACGGGGGCTGGCAAACTCAGCTCGTTAGCATCTCGTGATTTATGGCCAGTGAACTTGACTTTTGCCCCTATTTCCCACTCGCTGCCTTTATTTCATCCCCCTTGTTTAAAGTCTAGCTCTGTGTGTGTGTGTGTGTGTGTGTGTGTGTGTGTGTGTGGGCTCAAGGGGCTCGGTACATTACTCTGCAATTGAGGACAATTAGATTGTCTGCCAGAGTCACACAAAGTTTGTGTGTGTCGGTGGACAAGCCTGGTTGTGCTTCTGCTGAAGATTTGAACTGGGAGAACAGGCCTGGGAGATTAAGATGGCGATCAAAAGTTCGAGTCTTAGAACGAGGAAGTTTCACCCAGTCTTGATCGCAAAGAGGAAATACATGTATGCTGAGTTATCATATTATCTCAAGTGACCACATGTGTTTAAAAGGAAATGGTGCAGTATTGCATGGCCTCTTTACAGATAGACCTGCTTTCATAGCCACTGAATTTCTGGGTTGTTTCTGGTGGCGATGTGATGAAAATTGACAAAATACAAATAGTTGATTCTTCATATCTCTTGAATTTTCATTGTAGTCTTTACCTATTCCCTGTAGGGCTCTTTGCCAACATTTTACCCCAGGTTTACCTGTAGCATGTCATCATCGTTAGAATCCCAATGAACAGATGGTTATCAGAATGCTATGAATTCAGGCCTGCTTGATCATAATCTCTTCCAGTGAAGTGGGTAATATACTCGTCATCAGGTCATCGGGTTCATGTGTACAGAGGTAAATACACATAGACATGTCACGGTGCAACTCGATGAGTAACCTTATCCGCCTGCATATCTGCCCCTTGAGTGTTAACCTGAGAGAGAGACCTCCTTAAGTATGAGAAGCTTTGTGGTTTCCTACACAGGTTTTTATTAATAGATGTCAAATGATCATATATAAATATCGAAAGCAGATTGCAGGCAGTGTTCTTTTTTTCTCTCTTTTTTTCTGTTGCAGACATCATCTTTAGATGTGTGTGCGTGTGTATGTTTGTGTGTGTGTGTGTGTGTGTGTGTGTGTGTGTGTGTGTGTATGCATGCATGCCTATGTGTGTGGTCCATGTTCCATACATTTCCTACATGTTTTCCTTTCTTTTCTGCCTTGGGTTCTGCCTCCAGTGTAAGAGGAAGTATTCACAGTGTAGTCTAATTCAGGCACCAGGCTCAACTCTTGTAAAAAGGCAATCCTGTCTGGTGGCTAAGACCAACGTGCAATTTCAAGGAAGTTTTCCGAAAATACTGGGCGAGTATGCAGAAGTGCATTCCTTTCGCCGTCTCCTGTCTCAGGCCCGTCAGCGCTCGGCTGTTCCAGGGATCGGTGGAGAATTCCCTCCCGCTTCCTTGTTTGTGTGGTTGTTCCTGCTGCGCTGCTCCTGTAGAAATTCCGCTCGGCCGGAGTGCCTCTGGAGGGTTGTGACCCAAGCAGGCTTCAAGCAGGTTCAGGGGGAGAGAGCCAAGCTGAAGCCCCTACGCATGCTGTGTCAGTCATCATGCAGTTCTTTTCTCTCCTTCCCTTTGTTTATCTCCCTCAGTCGGACTCTCTCTCTCTCACACACACACACACACACACACACACACACACACACACACACACACACACACACACACACACACACACACACACACACACACACACACACACACAGACACCCTCATTCACACACAAACACATTTCCCCTGTGTGCGAGGCCAGCTCCCAGGCCCTGTCAGCAGACGGCAGACAGTATCAGTGCTGCAGCTGTCTGAAGTTGTAACTGTAGCAGCAGGGCCTACTGTAACCTCCCGGGTGTCAGGACTGTGCACGGGCTCTCCGGCTGCATGACAGGCGCGTCTCTCAGACTCTCATTCTCTCTCTCCCTCTCTCTCTCTCTCTCTCCCTCTCTCCTCCCCCTCTCTCACTCCCTCTCTCCTCTCACTCACTCACTCAGTCACTCCTTCACACCTCTAATCCCATTGTAGTTGAGAGGTCCAGCTATATGACAGGCATACATCTCTCTTTCAAACTCTCTGAGGCACTCTCCTTTCTCTCTCTCTCCCTATTTCTCTTTCTCTCTCACTCATATATATATATATATATATATATACACACACACACACACACACACACACACCCCACTGCCTTTGCTGACAGCCTTATCTCTGGCCTCATGCGGGAGTGTGCTCTGCTTGAGTGCTGGGGCCATATGTAGCCCAGAGCCCCTGGCCTGTGGAGTGTGAGTCACCCTCTCTGGAGAGTGCGCCAGCAGGAGAGCAGGAGCAGGAGCCCTGAGCACACGGCAGTTAGCGCTGAGCACTGCCTCTCGCTGCCTCTCAGCGTGCCACATCAGCGCCAGCCCACCCTGCCCGGGGCTCCTCTGCAGCACGTCAGATGGACTGCACCGCCGTGCGACAGGGACTAGCTTGTGATTACATGTGCTAGCATGCTGTGCGATGCAGTGTAGCGTGCCATATGCACAGGGACACCTTTTAGAATAGCGTGTGACACTTGCTAGTGTACACTAGATAGCTTCCTGGTGGGGAAGACTGGCTTGTCCACATTCTTCAACATCCCAGTACAGTAGCGTGAACTAGCCCTCAGTGTGTACTTCAGGTCATAAAAGGCGAGGTTGTATCGAGCTTACTATGACTTTTTCCATAACATAAGACAGCTGGAGTCGTGTGTATTTAATTGTATAATGCTCATGCCATACACTTTGGATGCAGAATTTTGTAGGCAACATTGTGTACTATGTTTGTCGATTGTTTATTGTGTATTAAATATTTAGCTGCTGTTTTGTTGGCTAGGACACTGTATTACGTGGGCTAGCTTGTGCTCTGTATAACTATGTACTATTTTGGTTGCTTAGCTTGTGACCCATGGCCTATATTGGCATGCTGTCTAGTGTAGGAGGCTCGTGTCAAGAGTGTAGTTCACTGCTTGA